>NW_028221560.1:0-52362 GCF_014529385.1 Adiantum capillus-veneris
TTTTCAGTCAACGAGCTTCAACTCAAGTCACCATGATCGCCAAAATGGAATTGGAGCTGATCTCTTGAGACAGCTAATTCCAGTGTTGAAGGATTTCAACTACTAGTGTGGGAAGATTTCAGACAGTAGACTATACAGAAATCAGAGACTAGACTGAATGTGGATACTGAAATAAGAATCAAACTTATAGACTGGAATAAGGTTCAGATTTAGATTTAGATTCAGATTTAGAATACTGGTCGAGAAGTAAGTATCACTGAAATATATACCATGATTGAGATTACAGATCAAGATTACAACGAATATGATTACAGAGAGAAAGTATAGCCAACCATACTGCCACTGATGCTCAAGTACAATTATAGCCCAAAGCGCTAATACAAGTGATAACAATTGCCAACCCGATAATGATGTAATGGGCCCTATTTATACACTTCGGGTTAACTGTAGTAATTACTAAGTAACTCACTGTCCATCTTCTAAGAACGCGTTCCCACATGGTGATTATCCAGCCGTCTACAGCAAGATTCTTCCCTTTTCCCAACTCCACCCTACTCCTTAACACTCTACTCGCGTGATTCAGCATGATACCCCATCGCCTCTACCCTAACCATCGACGATTGCACTCGTCCTCGCCTACTCCCACACTGTCCACTTAGAGAGAGAGCGTGCCTAGGTTGCGTGCAGAGAGAGAGCGAGGTAGAGCTCCTGAGGCCTCGCCAGGGAGGCAAAGAGACAGAGAGAGTGAGTCAGAGTGCACAGACTCACCTTCCGAGGCCTTGCGAGGGAGGCAGAGAGAGAGAAGCGAGAGAGCAACTGGCCGAGACAGAGCCTCATGCTGCTTCCAGAACAAGGGAGAGAGAGAGGGCAACTAGACGCCAAGAGAGTCCTGCAAACGTCTCATGAAGAGAAGAAGAAGAAGAAGAAGAAGAAGAAGAAGAAGAAGAGAATTTTGAAGTCCTAAGAAACTATCCCGGGAGGGAGAGAGATAGAGAGGGCATGCCAACCGCTTGACAGCTCACTTTCTCCATGTGTGTGGACACATGCACCTCTACTATCACCCTTCTTTTGCTTTCTAAAGTTAATGAGCCTATTTTTTGATTTAATATGATTGGGTACCCCCTACTTGTTAAATAGAAATTGAAATTGAATAATGTAGGTCACGAGAGAAGTGTGGGTTTGGCAAAATTCTCTCTCAACATTGACTACATAACAATATGACCGCATATCTTGCCATGTTGAGAGAAAATTTTGCTAAAACCTCATTTTTTAATGATTTATAAGGATATGCCCAGCAAGGGCAAATCTTTTCTTTTGTTGCAGCAAGAGTGCAACTCCTCAATTGCAACAACATTTTCTAATCAAAGATTTTCTACCAATACAATCACCTATGGAACCTTGAAGGCTAGGATACTAGTGATGATACCCCAGCAATGCAAGGCCACATAAAATTTAATATATATAATAAAAAATTACATGTCTTGCAATCAAAAGTTTCATTGCATTTCGAGTCCGTTCGAGTGCCGAAATGGCGTGATGACCTAGAGCTATGAGAAACGACATAGACAGATTTTCCTAATCATTGAGTGTTGGTTTTCTTGTAGAGTTCTTGTGTTTGCTTGTTAAGGTTCACTTGTTGAGTTTGACAATCTCAAAGAGTCTCCGTGCCCCATCCAAGTCACTTACCTGAGTATTGACATTATGTTAGTGCCAAATCGCTATGCTACAGACGTCCGTCGCGACGACCCGCAAACATTGGTGCCGTAGCCAGGTATATGATCCTTAGATGGTGAATGATCAAGTTTTTATTTAAAGGGTTCTTTTTGAAGATTTGTCGCTCCATTCCATTTGCACCTTAGCAGTGAAGCAGCTAGACATGGGGGGGTTTAGTGCTTAGTAGAGTCTAGAAGTCGAGGACTTGCTAGGACTATTCTCAAGAGGTAAAGAGGGTTGTGAATGAAATAGCCAAAAGCATTTCATTCTTGGATTTTCTATATGATTTCAAAGTGCTATACTATTTTCTATTTTGTACCGTTTTGTATGTTTTAATTTCATGTTTTTCAATACTTAGGAGTAGGGTCAATAAAAACTACAACCATCAAATTTGTGCTAAAAGATTGAGGGAAGAAAGGATAAAAGCCATATTTCGGCCAAAATGACGATAACTTTGAAATTCTGAAAATTTGATGGTAGAAACCTCAAAAGTGATCCAAATTCAAGAATTTGTGGATCAAGGACATCATCAAACTCTCTAGAAGCAATCTGGAAAGTTTGGCCAGAATCTGTGGAGAAACATGGATCGTGATCCATGTACCCCAGAGACCATTTTTGGTGAAAAGTGATCAATGACATTGAGTATCAGTGGGATATTGCTCTGATCAAGTTTTCTTGAAAGAAAAACTCAAAAATCACATCAGAATCGGCTGTTAGAGCAAAAACAGCAAAACAGGTATTGTAGACACAAAATTTGGGAATTTTCAAATTTATGGCATCCAAATTTAAAAGGGGTGAGATTTGGCTTCTATAGGGAATACAAAACCTGTAGAACAAAATTAATGAAAAAATGTTGTCAAACATGGATCGCGATCCATGTACCTTTTGACATTTTGGGTTGATATTTAACAAGTACGTCCTTGATGACTAGTGGAACAACTTTGCCGAAAGGCACAATGTCAAAAAAACTGAAAAAAGATGGTCAAAATAGCCAAATACAGAAACTAGCAAAAAATCGCAGATAGACAGAAAACTCACTTTTGTCCGGGAAAAAGTTGTCCAAATTCAAAAAGAGGTGGTGGAATAGACTATTGGCACTGCAGATAATCATCAAGCTAAATTTGGTGTTCAGATATGATGGAACATGGATCGCGATCCATGTACCTTATGCAACAAAATTTCAAAAAAAATTGGCTGAGATTTGAGCAGTAGATAGCTGAGACATAGATAAATAACTTTCCAAAAGAACCATATGTAAAAATATTGTAAAAAGCGGTCAAACAAAAACAAACATTGTCAAAACTGCTACTACAGACTGTAGAATTTAGTTTTGGTAGAGCGAAACTGATCCAGATTCAAAAAGATTTGTGGAGCAAGCTACAAACATCATAAGCTATCAACACACCAAAGATCCAGTCCAAAAGTGATGGAACATGGATCGCGATCCATGTACCCCTGAGAAATTTTTGGGGACAACTTTTCCAGCATGTAGCATAGACCATTGTGAACAAAAGTCTGTAAAGGAGTATTGTCAAAAAAGTCCAAAAACTCATCAAAAGTGCCAAAAAGAGTTCAAGGTGAAAACCCTTAAATAGACCTAGAGATTGACTTTTACTTGACCAAAAGTGATCCAAATCACACAAAAACCGTATAGCAAGGATCAAGAGACCAAGGAAAATTTGTGTGCCAAGTTTAAGTACATTCTGGCACATAGGTACATGGATCGCGATCCATGTTCCTTTGTCACAGACTGATACCATATTTTCATCATAGCTAGAGGACATCACAAGGAGTCTAGGTGTATTTTTAAAAGTGAATTTCGATATCAAAAACTAAGTCAAAAGCCCTGAATTGCCAAGTACTCTCACAAAGTGTCAGAATTGACCTAACTTTCAATCCAAAGGTCCATTTTCAAAAAAAAAAATGATAACATAGGACCTACTAATCATGTTGATTCTGATGGTACCAAAAAAAGTTAATTTGGGCTCCAAACATGGATCGCGATCCATGTACCCATAGTGAAAGCTTGACCTGAAACTTTCCAGATCAGTAGTGCATACACAAGAAAACATATTCCTAAGATTAGTTGTGAAAAAAATTGAGCATGATTTGGGTCAAAAGGGAGCAAACAGGTGACAGACAGAAAACCGTTGTGTAGACCTAGTATTGGACATTTAACCTGTCAAAACAAGTTCAATTCCTAAAAGATTTGAGATTTAGCTTGTGGACATAGTCAGGAACAAACTTCCAAGAGATCAAGTCTAGATGTGGTTGACCATGGATTGCGATCCATGTACCTCAACCTCATAATTTGATCAAAATTGGTACAGAGCTTGCATATGACCTTGTCTACACACAGTCAAAATTTGGGAAATTTTGGAGAAAAAAATTTGACAGGGGAACATGGATCGCGGTCCATGTACCTCTGCATAATTGGGATATCTGAGTTGATGATCTTGTAGACATACTTGAGGACATCCCAAATCTCAAGTTTGAGCTAAAAATACCTTTGAGAGGCCAAGATACAAGCCAAAGTTCATGTGTCCTAGTCGTGAGACTGTCTTGAGTGTTGTTTCAAGTGCAATTCACCAAAATTGCTCTAACTTTTGATAGAAAACTCCAAATTGAGTCAAGCATAGTCAGGTTTTAGAGCTGAATTTTCCCAGGTTTCCAGAATCCAAACTTTTAGGATACCCCAAGAATAATTTCCAGAGACCAAAATGTTACAAATTCTTGACTGTTGAGAGACTTGATCAGGGGCGAAAAGGGATAAATTGAACTAAGCCAAAGTGGGCTTGTAAGAGACTATCTTGAGAATCTTGAGTGAGCTTTAATCATGACAAATCATCCACCACCAGGGTTCTCTACTCCACTCAGAGACATGAAAAACGTTGCAATTCCGACAACAGTGGGATTGGGAAAATACCTAGAGGAGAGGCATCCTTTGATCAATAAACCAAACATGAGATTCATCAAAGCCAATGAATCCATGAAGGTGCTTACAAATTATTCTCATGAGGACATATATAGATTCACAAACGGGGATCCATATATCTTCTACAAGTGTGTAGATCCCTATGCTAGAGAGTTGACCACCCAGAAGAACCTCTATGCATTCATGTATACAAATAGATGCCCATGGAGAGTTTTGATGGTAGATAAGTATGGAAGACAGTAAAAATTTGTCGATCCAATTGACCTAGAGAGAGATATATACAAGGTACTCCAAGACGAGACGAGAGCACGAGAGACATCTTTACAAGAGACCACATATTGGTTAGATTGGTGACTGAACCACAACGATTAAGACCATACCAAGTGGCTCAATGTGTCAAAACAAAGTATGATGGATCAAGGGATCCATATGCTCATGTCTCACTCTTCAAAAAAGTTTTCAGAGCTGAACAGATTACGGATTTCCATAGTATGAGGGATTTGGGTTGATATTGGAAGGAACAACCTTGATATGGTTCCAACCACTAAACAGAGATGATTTTCCAAACATAGCACAAATCTTACATGAATTTGTAGAGGAGTTCTAAAAAAGGGGAATCAAGCACAACACAATGTCTTAAATCTATGCTTTCAAACAAAAAACAAACGAAAGAGTGAAGGAAGCTTTGCTTTGCTTCAAACAATACATAGACATATGTCCTCTGAGAGAGCTACCGCAAGATGAGAGATTATCAGTTCTCTTCATAGAGGGCTTGGTGAACGAAATTCTAAAAAAAATGACCTGCATTTAAAAGGACATGACGTTCAAGCAAGTCACTAGAGAAGCTCTATATCTAGTTGACGATTGTAATGCCTACGGACAGGTGACTCAAGATACAGACAATGCGACTAGTAGTGCCTCATCTCTAAAGAGCGAACCCACAATAAAGAAAGATGTTCAAACTCCTTGGTCGAGGGGGTCATTAGAAGAATAAACCAAGGCTACAAACAAAACTTGAATGTACGACAGCCTCAGTTGAGGATATGTAATACTTATGGAGGGGATCTCTCAAATAAAACTGCAACAAATTCTAGAGAAACAACCACCTCTTCTGAATGATGGTAGAGTTATAGTCAACTACACTCAGCCAACACATGTGCCACAACCTACAAGAAATCAGTACTCCATGGATACAAATACGCTCATGTTCATAGCCAATCTGGAGTATGGTTCGAAGAACATTCTTCCTAGGCAAGAACATCCAATGGCTGTATCACCAGCAGGGAAACAAGAAGGTACATGCTATGAGTGTGGAGGTGATCATTAGGTAAGATGTTTTCCAAAAAGGGTCCACAAATAGAACTATTTGGATTTTGTGAACATTGTGGAAGAGACCATCTACACCAACAATGTGCTAAAAATCCAAACTACAAGGGAAAAGCAACAATGAACGTTGTAGGCGTGATGCCTTCTTCAAGCGGATCTGAGGTAGAATCCGCCATTCCTTTAAAGGTGAAGATTCAAGCTCAAGAAGCTGCCAAAACAAACCAGCTGAGGAAGCCACATTGCCTGTTCAAATAGAAATTGAAAGCATATCAATGAGAATAGGAAAAAAATAGTGGAAAGCCAAAAGGGACAAAATGAAAGCAAAGAGGCTACAAGAGAAAGCGACTTTGGAACTGTATTGCATCAAACAAAAGAACAACTTAAACACGAGCAAGAAAAATGCAAAAGGACCTAAAGAGTCAAAGAATAACTTAGGAGGTTCAGTCCTAGTAGACAAAGTCTTTGAGTCTTTAGACGCAATTTTGAAGGCCTATGATGCTAGGTTAATGCCCAACCAAACCCAGGAGGATAGGTGGCTAACGTACCCTCATTTGGGGTATGAAAAAGAGAGGTTAAAGATGTGCAAGGAGCTTATCTAGGCCGCTCAAGCTCTTATGGAACCACCAGTTCCGACTTCCAAGGACTGAGGTATTAATCTGAAAAAAAATTCAAGAGTTAAAGGAGCAAGGGATCAAAGATGGAGACCAAAATGATTTGGTAAATGAAACGCCTTTGGATACAAGAATGGAAGCCAATACAACAGATGGAATGTACTTCACAAGAACCCATGCCAATTCTTGAAGTGGAAGAACAATGGCCATAGGATCTGTGGGAGCATATCCAAAACAGAAAATATGGGAGCGCAACACTTCAGCCAGCCTCTATTACGGAGATCCACCTCGAACATGAGCTCTCCGAATGATATCCGATCACTGTACGGTGATGCAGGCACAGAGATATCAGAAGACATCAAACCTCAGTCATTGAAGACGTTACCTTCATTCATAGGCAACCATGAAACCAGGTCAGAAGTAAAAACATTACCATCTCAATTAAGATGATGGATACCAAAACTCTTCATGAACTGATGTCGTCCCCTATCCATTGTATGCTAGCTCTATCTGAGTTACTGCAAATAAGACCTCATCTTTGGGAAGAGGTGGGACAAAATTTGGAGAAAATAGGGCTGATAATTCCTCCACCAATTGTTTCTCCAAAAACACTGAATAACCAAACCTCAAACAAATTAAACATGAGCCAGTGCCAGTGAACAAGGTAGGAGACTATTGTGAAGGTGAAGAAGGAAACACAACCTTGCCTGTGAAGTACAAAGAAGTAAAAATGGTAGCGATATTGGAAAGTGGAGCCGGAATTTCCATAGCCACCAAAGAAATGTGGAAAAAATGGGGAAAGCCTGCTCTAACAAAAACTAGAATGAAACTTCAATTAGTGGATGGGTACCTAGAGAGACTTATTGGCATTTTGGAGCAAATTGTAGTAACCTCTTGTGGAATCACATAGGAACACACATTTGCTATTATGAATTTTGATGAGAGCAGCAATTTCGATATCATATTGGGAAGACCATTTATGCGTCAGCTCAAAATGGTATAAGATTGGGGCTATGACTATATCTACCTAAGACACGAGGATGTCACTACAAAGATTAGTGTCATGGATCATAGTTATAGATATGTAGAGCGAACCCCGAGGGAGGAATGACAATCCACAATTGAAGAGGAAAAGGAGGTACCTCTTGGTTGCAAAGCAAAGCGCAATTTGGAGGTGCAGAGCTTTGGAGTGTGGAAGTCTTAGAAAGGAAGATTGCATCCTATAGCGTTCAGTAGAAGATGAAGCTTATATTAAGGAACCATTCCTAGAGGATTTATTTGAACCCTTTGGATGGGATCAAATACTGGCTACTCTTGATGTTTGTGTAAATGAGGCAACCAACACCAAATTTTGTGACGAAGATGGATTTGACATAACTCTCTTACTTATGATAAAGGTGTTGAAGGAAGTTAATGAAGTTTGTGAGTGTGAAAATAGAAACGGTGAGACAAATGGCTACATCATGAAGCATGAAGCCAAAGTACAAACAAAGGATGCAAAGCAACCATGCAAATATGTCATCATTGACATACCTGAAGAATCGCCAAAAGCTATTTCAAAGAAGACGACTCCAAAAAGAGCAGAATTGAAAGCAGATGAAGGAGCAAATTTTCCAAGTTCAACGTCAAATGTTAAGAAAATGCAAGATCAAAAGAATAATAGAGACAAGGAAGAAGATCAAATGTCTCCTACGACGATCAAGTTCAGCATATGTGGAGAAACATGACTCAAAATCACATGTTCAGCTGTGATAGATCCAGAAGCAACCAAGAATCTAATGTCTTATGATATGTGGATAGTGATGGGAAAGCTGCCAATCACTAAGCTAGAGGAGATAGCGTACACAAGTTCTAAAATGACAATTCCTAGCTTCGGAGTGGCAGAAGCTGTACTCAAGTTGAGTACCGGAGAGTATAATGATACTTTACACATAATTGACTCCCATCACATCAAGGAGAGTCTAATCTTGACAGAAAGCTGGAGTAACATCTTCTTTGGACAACAATCAAAAGCTTTAACAACGACAACATTAAGACTCCATGAAGCTTTTCAAATAAATGCAAAAAAGGAGCAACCAAGCATATCAGAAAAGGATAAAGCTAAGGTAAACTTTGAAGTATATCAACCTTGCAAGAAGACTTTACCTTCAATGAGCCTCCATCAAACTTCCCACAAAGCCTCTACATCAAGAGCCACACCATCAACAATGCAATGGAAACCAAAGAAAAAAGTCTATCAACCAAAGTTTCCATCGCAAAAAAGCATCCAGAAGAAGTCGAAGAATGTCAACCAACTATTGGTATCCAAAGAGCACATCAAAGTCAAAGACCCAGTTTGGATACCTGAAGCCCAAGTTCAACATCAACAACAAAAAATGACAGGGCGGGTAGCATCAAATGAGTCAATCATTGCTTAGGGCTACTTCAAAGGAAACACTAATGTTTGGGCCAAAAAGCCTAAAGTAACAGCCTGGATCTACTCACCTCAAGAAAGAAATTCTACAAGGAGCAAGCCAAGCTATCAACGAAATACAAAAAACTCACGCAACAGAAGGAACAACAACAAAACGCGGAAAAAAAGATCTTCCAAACAAGCAACACAACAAATATGGGTGCCAAAGTCACTTTAACAAAGTTACCCAACACAAACAGGTGCAGTATTGGATGATTCCAGTCAAGCTACTCGAATCACAAGTATTTTATGAAGGTAACGCTCAAATATGGTTACCAAAAATTATAGCTCAACCTAGAAAAATGACGATCAATCAAGAAGCACAAGGCTCCACCCAAAGGCACACAATCAATAGGCAGAGCCAACAACCAGCCACCACCAAGGCTGCATCAATCTATAGATGGATACCTCGTCATCAACTACAAAATCAGAGCTTCTACAAAGGAAACAATCAGTTATGGATATTGAAACCTAGTGTCCACGAGAAAAAGAATCAAATGCAAAAGACAATCACACAAGGACAAAAAACAAGACGGGTTCCAAAATCGATAGTGGAAACAATCACAAAGAACCCAAACACATCAACAACCACTTCTCATGCAATATAAAGCAAAGGCTACATCAGTCCCTACAAGAGTTGAAGGACTTGTTTCACAAAGTAGTGTGAACATATATCAAGCAAGTCAACAGGAGTCCAAATATGCCAACCTACTCGACAAAATGGTGGTATCCAATGACCAAAACAATGGAAGAGGCCTAAATTTCCAAAACTTCTGGAATTGGGTTTCTGACCTTGAACATGTAAGTCCAAGTCGCCATTAAAAGTACATGGCATATCAGAGTCGGGCAGCTAAGCCACTAAATGAGCGAGGTGTTAGTCACAAAGCTTCATGTAATATTCTCTGTGGTCTAAGCGTCTTAGCTATTCTAGGTACTACTCAAGTTAGAAGAGTTGAGCATAATTATGTTGTGTCGCTCATGCTGGTATAGGTGAACATAAAAGTCGAAGTCATTGTAGTATAGTGGTGAAGTGAAGGAGGAAGTCCAAAAGACACTCATACACTCAACACAATGAGGTATGAATGAAGAAGCTTCTATATTGAAAACCCTTCTTGGATACGTGGAAGCTATTTAGACGTCCTTTGATGTCACATGTGCTACATTTGTTCCTTGAAGCACCCATCAACTCCATCTCTTGCACTGCATGCTTTTGTTTCAAAATTTATCGTATGCATATAGAGTGTCACTCTTCCTATGTTTCTCCCAAGCACTCACCTTGCATGAGGTACTTCAAGTGGAGCTGCTCAACTCCAATAAAAGCGTATACCAAAGGCACTTTTTTCCCACCGGGTTTTTTCCCTTTGGTCATCCAGGTTTTAAGACCCTACTCTAGAAACCCTCAAGATCAACTTCTTGTATATATTCCTTCTACATCAGTAATAAAGAAATGTCTACCCAAACCAATCAACAACGACTTGGAGCAAAAACTGCAGGTCTCCATATGCTTATCAAGAGAATCTTTTATCTTCAAGGACGAAAACAAAGCTTCATAAAAAAATGGAAACTTAAAGAATGGCCTACAATGAAAAGCAATGACAACATCAACAAAAGATCTCTTAGCAACCAGACATAAGGAGTTCAATAGTGTTGAAGCTAGTGAATTATTTCAAGTCTTGATGGTATCCATCCAATTCTAAAGTCGGTGGATCTTCTTTTGCTGCTATATCGGAAATTATTGTATTCACTTCTAACCCTCATTTGTCCATCACATCAGGATTTTTCAACTTTTACATATTGAGTTCCGTTTTTATCCATATACATTTTTCCTTGTTTGTTTGCTCTTATTTCCTCTTCAAACTCTATGCATGGTCATCAGTGCGCGTGGCATACTCTTCATTAGGATCCAGATAAACCTGAGCTCCATGGACATTAGTCTTATAAAAGGTGAGTATGTGCTTATATCTCACTGTTGTTTCGATTCTTGACTGAGTCAAATAGGAAGACATTTCAAATGAGTTAGAATAAGTGTCTGTTAGACTTAGGGTTGCAGAGATCAAGGCACACAATAGAGAGTGTGTTACTTAGTGTGCAATGGAAAGATAGATGGCCCTAGATTGATGGGTGTATATACAATGCACGGGGGGAAAAAACCTCCTAAAGAGGGGAAAAATGCCCCAGTGGTCCTAGTGTGTTCACACACCACTACCACATGTAGATGGTAACAAATCCCCCATGGAGTGATGCGGTGAATGAGAGCTGGGAAGTGTCATGCCCTGAGGACATGATCACTCCACAAAGGGGAGTAAGCCCAAAGCTTTGCAAAAAACTTCGAGATTCTCGGAGACAATGCCTTTGTGAAAAGATCTGCAAGGTTGTCCTGGGTTGGCACATAAGCCAAGCTAATCTCTCCTACTGAGAGCCTCTCACCGACAAAGTGGTAATGCACCTCAATGTGCTTTGTGCGAGCATGAAAAACTGGGTTCCTTGCAACTGCCAATGCACTCTGAATATCAGTGTAGTAGTGTTGGCAGTGTCCTGTCCAACACCCAAATCAGTCATAAGGTGTCTGAGCCATATGTTAGGAAATAAGACGTAGCTAAATAGATAATTGAGTAGATTACTTAATGGAGAGAGACAGATTTATATACACGAGATTATAGAGTAGAGAGAGAGAGAGAGAGAGAGAGAGAGAGAGAGAGAGAGAGAGAGAGAGAGAGAGAGAGAGAGAGTACACACGATATACGTGGTTCACCCAATGTGGGCTACGTCCACGGGAAAGCAGCCACTCAATGGCTTTAGTACTTCAAAACAAGAAGTAGTTTACAAAGGGATTATACCCTTAATGGAGCTCCCGCCTTGCTTCACTCTCACCACCTCACACTCACCTTGTTGCATCAACTTCACACTATGAAATGTGTGTAGAAATGGCCTCCTTTTATAGGCCAAAAGGGCTGCCCTCTCTTATGAGAGACAGCCATGTGTAGCCGCCCTTGTGCAAATAAGTCCAAATCGGACCCTCCAATCCGCCCATGTGTGGCCGCCCTTGAGAAGAAAAGTCCGCTTTTGAATTTGGCCACCGGCCATTGAATTCGGCCACCGGCCACCAGCCATTGACTTCCGACCACCGGCCACCGGCCATTGACTTCCGACCACCGGCCATCGACCATTGACTACCGGCCACCGGCCAACCGACCGGTTGTTTTCCGACCACTTTTCGGCCGCCGTCCGGCCATAATATTCCGGCGAAAAAGAATATTCCGGCCTTTAAAGTTACCCTTGATTCTTGTCCGTGAAATTTTTGGTTTCCAATGAGTGATTTTCCTTCACGCACGATGGCTTCTCCTCATAATGGGGGCCTTACAAATGTGCGCTTTTACCACAGAAAATTACAAGGGTAAATCAGGCTCCATACTTAACAATCTCCCACTTGGAGACTGATCTCCAAACCAAACCTGTGACTGCTTTCCATTCTGGCTTCTTATCCTTGAATGCCGATTGAAGATGAGCAAAAGCTCAAATTCTCCTTGTTGACCACCTTTGTAAACATGTCTGCAGGATTTTCACTTGTATGCACCTTTCCTAGCTTTAGTTGTCCCTCTTCCAAAAGAGTGCGTATAAAGTGATATCTCACCTCAATGTGTTTTGTCCTTGAATGAAAGGCTGAGTTCTTCACAAGATGGATAGCGCTTTGGCTATCACTGTACAAGACACAATTGTCTTGTTTGAATCCAAGCTCTTCTAAGAATCTGTGAAGCCACAGAATTTCTTTGCTTGCCTCCGTCATCGCTACATACTCTGCTTCCGTGGTAGAAAGTGAAACCACTTTCTGCAGCTTTGAAGCCCAGCTTACTGCTGTGCCTCCAACCGTGAACACATAGCCAGTAGTGCTCCTTCGAGTATCTTTGTCACCTGCCATATCTGCATCAGCATACCCTTCTAGAAAAATATCAGTTCCTCCAAAATACAAAGCATTTGTTGTTGTCCCTTTTAGATACCTAAGTATCCACTTCACAGCTTGCCAATGCTCTTTACCTGGGTTGTCCATGAACCTACTCACAACTCCCACTGCATGTGCTATGTCTGGCCTTGTCCAGACCATAGCATACATTAGAGAACCTACCGCTGCAGCATATGGAACTTTAGACATATAGGCTATCTCCTCTTGTGTCTTTGGACACATATCCTTCGTTAGTTTAAAATGACCAGCCAAAGGTGTAGAAACTGGTTTTGCATTTTGCATTGCAAACCTTTCTAGTACCTTCTTGATGTAATCTTCTTGAGATAGCTTTATTGTCTTCTTCGTCCTGTCCCTTGATATTTTCATACCAAGTATCCTCTTTGCAGCACCTAAATCTTTCATTGAAAAAGATTTGGACAGTTCCTCTTTTAGGTCTTTGATGTCCTGCATGTTAGCACTTGCAATCAACATGTCATCAACATACAACATTAGGATGATGAATTTCCCATTCCCAAATTCTCCGTGTAGACGCAGTGATCCGAGTTGCATCTTGTGAATCCATGATCCAACATCCATCGATCAAACTTCAAGTACCATTGTCTTGATGCTTACTTTAAACCATACAAGCTCTTCTTTAATCTGCAAACCATTTTCTCCTTACCTTTTACTTCATACCCCTTTGGTTGAAGCATGTAGATTTCCTCCTCTAAGTCACCGTGAGGGAATGCCGTATTTACATCCATTTGCTCGAGATTTAGATCATGAGCAGCCACAAGGCTTAAGACAAGCCTAATTGAGTTCATTTTTACAACAGGAGAAAATATTTCATTGAAGTCAATACCTTTCTTTTGAGAAAAACCTTTTACCACAAGCCTAGACTTGTACCTTTTCTTCCCACCTTCTTCTTCCTTTAGCTTGTACACCCATTTGTTTTGAAGTGCCCTCTTACCTTTAGGCAACTCAACCAACTCCCATGTTTGGTTGCGATGTAGTGAGTCCATCTCCACTTGCATGCTCTTCGTCCATTCTTCTTTGGATTCATGTTGCATAGCTTCTTCATATGATTCCGGCTCTCCAGAATCTGAGATCAAGAGATGGTTGAAGGAAGGAACAAACCTTTCTGGAGGTCTACTTGCTCTTGTAGATCTTCGGGGAATAGGTTGAGGCTCCTCATTTGGTTGACGTTGTTGCACATTGTCACCGTTTGCAGTCCTTGAGTCTTCACCGTCCTCAAGCTCCATGTACTCATCACCTGTTTGTTTTCTTTCCAAGTAATCTTTGTACATATTTTGTTCGTTAAAAATTACATCCCTACTCCTTAAGATTTTACTATCTTCAGGATTCCATAGGCCAATGAAGAAACACTTTTTGGACTTTGCATCTAACTTTGATCTTAGGCTTCTATCTATGTGCATGAAAGCCTCACACCCAAACACTTTGAGAAATGCATAATTCACCGGTTTACGTGTCCATGCCTCTTCTGGAACTCCCCCATCCAATGCCGTTGAGGGTGACTGATTGATTAAGTACATAGACGTACTTACAGCTTCCGCCCAAAGCTCAAGCGGTAGGCCTGCATGTAGCCGCATGCTTCGTGCTCGTTCCATGATTGTCCTGTTCATCCTTTCCAAAATCCCATTTTGTTGAGGTGTCCTTGGGGTTGTCCTTTGCCTCTAAATGCCATTGCTAGCACAAAAGCTTTCAAAAGCTTGGCTGCAATATTCGCCTCCATTGTCGGATCTGATGCATTTAACCTTAGTACCTGTTTCATTCTCCACAAAGGCTTTCCACCTTTGAAATATGGAAAATACATCGGATTTATTCTTCATGACATAAACCCATGTTTTTCTAGTCGCATCGTCTATGAATGTTACATAGTACAATGAGCCACCAAGTGATGGTGTACTTGCAGGACCCCAAACATCAGAATGAACCAACTCAAGTTTTTTATTTTTTCTTTCATTTCTTGATTTTTGAAATTTTACCCTTTTTTGTTTACCATAAACACAATCTTCACAGAACTCTAAGTCCACTTCTTTCAAACCTGGTAGAAGCTTCTTTGTTTGAAGGATTTGCATTCCTTTGGCACTCATATGCCCAAGTCGGTAGTGCCACACCGCACTGTCAACTTCTGTAGTTGCTGCACAAGCTGAAGGTTGCGTGCTAATAGTACACAAGTAAAGTGTACCAACTTTTTCACCCTTGGCAACCACCAAAGATCCCTTTGAGATCTTCCACCGTTTGTTTCCGAATGCAATGTTGTGACCTTCATCGTCCAATTGTCCTGTAGAGATCAAATTTTTGCGAAGAGAAGGAACATGCCTAACATCTTTAAGCTTCCATTCATTTCCGTTAGCAGTTTTGACAGAAACTGTACCTTTGCCGACAATCTCACAAGCTTCATCATCTCCCAAGTATATATACCGAAAATTACCTTTGGTGTAGTATTGGAAATGTTGCTTGTGTGGTGTCGCATGGAATGAAGCCCCGGAATCTACTATCCAGGAATTAGACACATTGTCTAATGAGAGAATTAGAGCATCTTGCTCTACTTTACCTGCCACATTGGCCTCCGATGTTGGCTTGTTGTCTTGAGACTCTCTCTCCTTCTTCTTCTTGGACCAGCAATCCTTCTTGACGTGGCCCTTCTTGCCGCAGTTCCAACATTCAAGAACTGACTTTGTGCGTGACTTGCTCCGCCTTGAGCGATCACAACCCTTTTGGTTTTTGAACCTCTCCTTAAGCCTTCCTCTTGTTTCCACTGATAGTGCAGCACTTGATGATTCTCCTGTGCTTCTCCTTCGCATTTCCTCGCTTAGGAGAACACCCACAACATCATCAAACTTAAGAGTATTTGTGCCAGAGATAGAATTACTTACAGCCATCACAAGGCTGTCCCAACTATCCGGTAGAGATGATAGTATAAGGAGAGCTCGCACTTCGTCATCGAAATTGATTTTCACTGATCGAAGTTGACTTATGTTTGTGTTAAAGTCATTTAGGTGTTCTGCAACTGAACCATTCTCTGCCATCTTTAGATTGAACAAGCGCTTCATAAGAAATACCTTATTGGATGCCGATGGTTTCTCGTAGAAGTCCTCAAGTGACTTCATCAAGTCCTCCGTGGTCTTCATCTCCGAAACATTGAAGTTACCCCTGATTCTTGTCCGTGAAAATTTTGGTTTCCGGTGAGTGATTTTCCTTCACGCACGATGGCTTCTCCTCATAATGGGGGCCTTACAAATGTGCGCTTTTACCACAGAAAATTACAAGGGTAAATCAGGCTCCATACTTAACACCATACACACTCAACCGTAGCTGTGAAGACTGCCCTGTACTCAGCCTCACAATTCGAAGTGGCCACAGTAGGTTGCTTCTTGCTCAACCATGATATACATGAACTACCAAGCATGAAATAAAAACCACTTGTGGACACTCGCGTGTCAAAACCGCCAACCCAATCTGAGTCCAAAAAAGCATGTAGGTCTGGCAGCAATGATCCCCCCTTGGGATAAAACAAGCCAAGATGTAAAGTGCCACTAAGGTAGAAAAAAATCGTCTTGACAGCCTGCCAATGTTTAGACCCTAGGAGACTACAAACTAAATAACTGGCCTTGTGTTGCATACATAAATGAGACAATGACCAGCAATTTGGTAAAGAGTGACATCTGCAGGATCACCAACATCATGTAGACTCAATTTCAAACCTGTTCCCATGGGAGTGGCAATAGGTTTGCAATCCTCAAGTCCAAACTTACATAGCAATGTCTCTATGTAACGTTTTTGACACAAGGCAATACCACCATCACACTGCTTAAACTGTATGCCCAAGTAATGATGCAACAGCCCCAAATCTTTCATCTTGAAAGTAGCATTCAAATCAGCCTTAAATTCATGAATATGTCTCTCATTTGGTCTAGTGATCAGAAAATCATCTACATAAATAACCACAATGAAAAGTACATCACCCTCATGCTTTACATACAATGTGATTTCTGTTGGACTGTTACGAAAGCCTTGTTTGACCAAATGAGTGTCAGCTTTCTCAGACCAAGCACAAGGAGATTGCATCAACCCATACAAAGCCTTGTTACATTTTCACACTTTGTCCTCTTGTCCTTTCTTGACAAAACCACGAGGCTGTGTTACATAAACTTCCTCAAATATGTCACCATTCAAGAAAGCAGTAACAATGTCTTACATCCCAACCAAAATGAGCTGCCAATGCACATAGAAAATGCACAGTAGTCATACGACAGGTGGGAGCAAAAGTCTCTTCATAATCTATACCTTTTTGCTGTGCATAACCCTTTGCAACAAGTCAAGCCTTATGGCGATCTATCTCACCATCGGGCTTGCGTTTCAACTTGTAAACCCACTTTGTACCAATGGCCTTTTTGCCTGGAGGCAAATCACATAAAATCCATGTGTCATTTTCTATAAGTGCATCATATATATAGATTGCATGGCAGCCATCCAATTTTTTGAATTTTGTGCTTCATCAAAAGACAGAGGCTCCTCAACATCATGTAAGCTAGACACAACCAAAGCATAACAACTGATGCATAAGATGCATGGCGAGAGCCTGAAGGAGTACGACTAGACAAAGGTGCATCCAATTTACTGTCACGCAATGTATGCACCAACCATTTTGGCATACCTCTGGCCTGCTCATTTTCAGTCCTTTCCTTATCAAGTACATCATCTACATCTATATCAGTAACAGGCTGATCTGTAACATTTTTAGAAACCCCCATAGGTTGTACATTTTCCTCATTGGAGTTTACATTCGTGGTGTCATTGGAGTTTACATTCGTAATGTCATTGGAGTTTACATTACTCTCTCTAGTACATGACAGCAAGGGTTGAACAAAATCTTCCACAAACACTACATCCCGTGAAACCAGAATATGCTTTGTTTGTGGATGATACAACTTGTAACCTTTGCTTTCAGCACTATAACCAACAAAAATACATTTGACAGCCTTATCATCCAATTTTCTGCGCTGTGTTTTTGGCACCAAAGCATATGCCAAACATCCAAAAACACGCATGTGCTCAATAGAAGGCTTTCTATCATGCCATGCTTCATATGTAGTAGTAGATTGCAAAGCTTTCATAGGACACCTGTTTAGTACATAAGTGGCACACATGATGGCCTCAAGCCAAAAACAATGCGTCAAAGCTTGACTTTTGACCATACATTGTGCCATTTTCGTAAGTGACCTTTTTCCTCTCAGCAACACCATTTTCCTGAGGTGTATAAGGCACTGTACATTGGTGTTTTATCCCACGACTGGCTAGAAATTCATTAAATTCATGAGATATATACTCCCCCTCTCAATCGGAACAGAGGGTACCCATAGTACATGCATGCCTGAAGTAATACTCAATGAAAGGCACGAAGTAAAGGTAATTTCCCAAGGACGGAGTTTGCATGGGCCCACAAACATCACTATGCACAAGCTGCAACCTAGATGTGGCCCTAACTGAACCATCCTTTGGAAACTTAGAACGCTGCATTTTAACCAAAATATAGCCTTCACAGGTTTGACAGGTGCTTCAAGAGGCGGCAAAGAAGCAACCATATCAGATTTCTGTGAACGCAACAAATTGGCAAAATTCAGATGACCAAAATGTGCATGCGAAAGTTTTGTATTTGAAATAGCCCTTGAATCTACAACTGCATTTGCAAAATTTTGTCCACACTTGTCATACAAAGTGAGCTTATATAGCCCACAGCACAAAAGCCCAGTTGCAACAAATTCATCACCAAAACTGAGATCATGAACTGTACATCTGTCATCCACAAATTTGACTACAAGTCCAAGTCTAGCAAGTGACAGAAAAAAAATTCTTCTTGGTCCCAGGTACATAAAGTGCATCAACAAGTGTGAAAGAGCCGCCATTTGCATCAGTAAGCACAATCTTTCCAACTCCCTGAACCGGATAAGAGACATTCTTGGCACAACTGACTAAATTCCCATGAGGGACAGACTCGAGAGAGGTGAATAATTCACGATGTGAGGTAATGTGCTTTGTAGCACCATTGCCAAAATACCACACATGTGAATCTGCAGCAACTAACAAGCACACATCATGAACAACAAGATTGTAAGTGCACTCTGCACTAAAAGCCCATTCTGCATCAACATCAGCAACACATTCTCCTTTCACAAAAAACTCAACAATGGTTGCATTTGGAGTGGAACCAGCATTTGCAGTGGAACCACCCTCTTTCTTCTTAGCCTTTGGCCTTCAACTTAGGACACTGCTTGATCAAGTGATCATTAGCTTTACAATAATGGCAACGCATCTTCTTTTTGCCCTTATCACCTGAATTTCGAGACGGATTGTTGCCAGTAGAAGCATTAGGAAAAGAAGTTGCCATTAGAAGCATTAGCAGTGGAACCACCCTCTTTCTTCTTAGCCTTTGGCCTTCAACTTAGGACACTGCTTGATCAAGTGAGCATTAGCTTTACAATAATGGCAACGCATCTTCTTTTTGCCCTTATCACCTGAATTTCGAGACGGATTGTTGCCAGTAGAAGCATTGCCACTCGTAGTAGAACCATAAGAAGTAGATGCATTTCTGTTACCACCCTTTCTTTGAGAAGCAATAAAAGCCTGTTCAATTGCACGCTGTCTAGTCCTGTTTTTTTCTGGAAATTGACTCTTGCAACAGTAATGTGCATAATGCATCAAACTTGACAACTTCTGGATTTCCTTGGGTCATAAGTTTCCAAGTACTAGCAAAAGTCTGGTAAGAATCTTGTAAGGCATCAAGAATAGTCTGCACAAGGGAACTGTTTGAAATGACTTCACCTGCAAAAAGAAATTGCTCTGATATCCTTGAGACCAGCAAGAAAGTGTCCATATCATCTTCCTCATGCATAATCTTTGACTCCAACTCTTTACGCAGCAAAGTAATTTTAGCCTCATTGCGTCTTGCATAAAGACCTGCTAGAATATCCCAAGCCTGTTTTGCAGATTTTGCTGAGTGAATGTGAGGAACAATGGTGCACTTCAGAGACAACACAATCAATGCATGAACCTGCACATCCTTTACATCCCAACGAGCTCGTTTTGTCGTAGGCAAAACAACTCTAATAGCAGCAATCCTTGCAGCAAGACCTGCAACATCCCCAACATCGCCCACATCCTCAGAACCAGGATGTACATCAATGCCCTGCACAATATTCCAGATGCCCTTTGACACAAGAAAGTTTTGCATCATATAAGCCCACATAGGGTAATTGTCCCCATCCAACGTGTCCTCAGTAGCAAACATCTTGAAGACATATGTGTTGTGGTCAACCATGGTAAATGCTGCACCTGATGTGAAAACTACCCGAAAAGAGGAAAAACGGAGCGGGAACAACACGTGCTATATAGCACAAACTGTAGAAGACTGTAAGGCACCTGTTATGCAGTAAATGGCACTGACAAAAATTCTGCACTAAATGATGAAATAGTATGTGCAGTAATGCATGTAGTGGAAAC
Organism: Adiantum capillus-veneris; assembly: GCF_014529385.1. NCBI lineage: Eukaryota > Viridiplantae > Streptophyta > Polypodiopsida > Polypodiales > Pteridaceae > Adiantum > Adiantum capillus-veneris. The sequence goes on from NW_028221560.1 coordinate 20,499, forward strand.
GGAGGCCGAAATGAGCCCGAATAAAAAATCTGAGCAGACTAAGCTCTAAGAGCTCTCCCGAAATATTTGTCGAACGCTCGCCAAACCTCACTAAAATTGGAGAAAGTGAGCAGGTGTGTGTTGGAGCTGCTGGCGACTAAGCCCGGGAGGATGCAACCTGCTCTGATACCAATTGTTAGAATTAGGGTTGCAAAGAAATGCACACAGCTTGGAAAAGATGAAGGAATCTCAAGACACACAATAGAGAGTGTGTTACTTAGTGTGCAATGGAAAGATAGATAGCCCTAGAGTGATGGGCTTATATACAATGCACGGGGGGAAACCTCCTAAAGAGGAAAAAAATACCCCGACGGTCCTAGTGTGTTCACACACATCACTACCACATGTATATGTTCACAGTGTCTGGGACTTCTTCAACGATAGTGACCAATTGATCACCTTGATTCACACTCTCTTTGGTGGATATTTTACTAGCGGTCTCTCCAAGTATGCCTTGATTTGCTAGTGTACGACCAGATCTAAGGTTCATATAGACTTGTTAGACCCTTGATAGAGTACTTACCGGCGAATTGGATTGTTATCCGTTTTTCCACGACTTGAATTTAGCTCCTGTCAAGCTCCCAATTCTTTGCCTGCAACCTGGTTCCTGTGTCAGTTTTAGCCAACTTAGTTGTTTTCTCTCAAAAACTGTATAATTTTTGTTATCTATTGTGATTGGTCTGTGTATATCACTTCAATATGAGCTAAGTGAGTTAGAAAATGAGACTTCCAGATTCTATCCTTGCAAAGAGCTAAAGGACTAATCTGCAACCTAGAAACTGAGCTAACATGTATTAATTTGGATCCGATGGAGCCCAAACTTGACCAGTGACCTTGTATTAGGTTGCTCTAACATTGTACAAGTTAAAAAGTCCAAAATCTTGTCTCTCTGGGGCTCAAAAGTAAATAATTGTGATTATTTACTTTTCTCAATTTTTACACTTTTAGACTTGTTTTCCATATAGACACCTTGTTGTAGTCTTTGGACAAGTTTCACTAAGTTTGAACAAGATTTGTCCAAGTTATCAATTGTTTAGTGTTCACAGACTCAGTTTTTAGGAATTTGGCTTAAGTCTCTTTTTGTGATCCAAATTTCACCAAATTTGATATGAGTATTCTACTTAATATGCTTGACCCTGTGGTATACTCAATTGTGCAAAAACTCTCAAATCTGGGGTAGATGTAAATAATCATGAATTATTTACTTTTGGGACTTTTTAGCATTTTTTGCCAAGATGATCATACAAACTGGCAAAGCAACTCAACTTAAGCCCCTTAACAAAGTTTCACAACATTTGGATAAACCCTGCTCAATTTGTCAACAGTTTTGTGTCTGCAGACTATCTTTACAAAACTAGTCACAATTTTCACTATACATATCCAAATTTTATCAAATTTGATATGAGTGTTCAATACAACATGATGGAACCTGTGGTATGCTTCGTTGGCCAAAAATACTTGAAAATTGGACAAAAGTAAATAATCATGATTATTTACAATTGTCAAATTTTAGCATATTTTCTATCATTTTGAGTATACACACATGTTAAACACTTTAAACTAAGTCTCTGAGTCAAGTTTCACAAAATTTGAACAAGCTTTATCAAGTCAAGCTCAATTTCTTGACAATCAATACAAATTTTAGTTTTTATCAAGTTTTTGGTCTATTTTGTGATCCGAACTCTATAAGCCTTCACAAAAGATGTTTGTAATCATGCATAGAGTCTTTGGTATCAACCTTGATAAATTTTGAGCCAAATGTAAATAATCGCGATTATCTACTTTTGGCCTAAAATGAATAATTTTTGCAATTTTTTCAATAGTCAGGCTTTTTGTGACATGTTTTAAGCCTCTGAGTCAAGTCAATTTGGCATAAATTCTCAAAAAAATGTGAATAATCTGAGTTCTTACTAACTCTTGAAAATTTACCTCAAATGCATCCTTATGCTCACCCACTGGTTCTTACAACTTTTGTAAGCATAATCTCCAGCCGATTTCAGTGGTTGACATTCTTTTGATGCTACAACTCACACATAATTCTTTTGGAGTATGCAATGATTTGAGATCCCACTTCGGATTCTAGTTACCCTACTCCTAGGTTTTGCTGCAATTAGGTTGTGGAAGGTGTCCACAAACACTTGCTTTCTTGTTTTTTATGGTTTCCTGAGCATTAATCATAAGACTTGTCTTGTCCATAAATCATTCTCAAAATCCCAACCTAATCCTACTATCCTACAAGATACTTAGAAAGTACAATTTACTCCCAAGCTACCTCTACACAACAAAAGACGACACTCTTAAGCTATGAGGTTTTAAAGAGAAATTTTAACTCTAGGTGATCCTAGAGGAAGTTAAAGGACAACTATACTAGACGCTCTTGTTTTCCCTAGTTTAGGTCTACTCATCCCCGAAAGCGGTGCCAAATGTGGATGGGTTTCCTAACATCACTCTGATCTTATTGCAAACATGTCAAGAACCACGAACATAGTTGTCAATCCATGGGACGAAGCTGACTCAACTAGTGCATGGAGGCTACAAGAGGGTGTCAATCTCTTGGAAAAAAACATACAAATCACATCTAACTCAAGATACACTCAAATGACCTAAGTCATCAAAATCTAGTCACTAATCAGCAAGCAAACCATGATCGTTACAGCATCAAACGACATCCAAATTCTATGAAACTTCTAGGACAAGTATATAAGACCTAAGCACACATGCTTATGATCTCAAATCTCACTTTCAATGAGTGTAAAAAAGCAATTACTAATAGTAGTGAGATTTTGACCTAGTCATTTCTGACCCCGAATGCATCTAAATGCTTAGCAATGATGTCCCAATACCCCATCTATACTTACTTTGTGATTTCCTAGCTTAAATTCCTACTTATGATAAAATTAGGTGACAGGTCGACGACGTCACATGCTATGATTTATCATGACATGTTTACGTCAATGCATAGAGCTCTTACCTGTGGTTGCAACTTAGTAAACGGCACTGCAAGGTGACAACAGACAAGGGAGATAGAAGCAGGAGAAGGAGAGAAGAGAGCGTCGTAAACTCACGCTGTATTTCTTATCCAAAAACTTAATAGTAACTTTACAAAATTGGCTTTTATACCTTAGCCAAGGTTTCTTAGGTAAAAGACTAATCATCTACCAGCTCTAACCAATGATTAACTGATACAATTTGGAAGCTTATAGCTTTGGCTCATAGATTACAACATCCATTTGTCAAATAGGAGTTACAATATTCTCGCTTTATCAAAAGAATAAATGTTTTTACAATGAAGCTCCCAAAAAATGTTACCTGGGTTAGCTTGTTGCTAACAGACACATGCAACTTTATGCTCATGATTAATTTCCAAAATGCTCAAATGCATGAAAGGTTTGTATTGGACATAAGCAACTTTACACAATTTAATATAACCCAAAGTCATTTTCTATTAGGTGGAACTTGTACAAATATATAAAAGTTATAAGAACATTGAGTATAATACTATTTTCTAAGCCTCATTATATTGGATACATCCAACTTTACACAATTTTTTATAACCTCAAAATCATTTTCTATTAGGTGGAACTTGTACAAATATGTAAGATTTCGATGAACATTGAGTGTAATATTATTTTCTAAGCCTCATTATATTGGCTTGCTCAAAAAGGCCTTAGAGAACAAAGGAGTGCATCATCGGAGTCTGACCCCATGATTTGAAGTATTGACTCAATGAAACTTTCATTAATAATTTAATTTGTGAAAGAGTCCTTTAATTTAATGAACTCATATAAAGGTCCATTTCATTAACTTGTTTTATTATTTCCTTTGATTGCTAGACCTACCTTTTCTTATGAAACCATTACCATATTCTTTTGTTTTAGTTTTTCAATGGTCCCTTTATTTTATTGTTTCAATTTTGTTTCCTTTTCATTTTAATTCATTTTAAAATGTCAATGTCAATGCCCTTTGTAACATATAAGGCTTTCTTTTCTTTTTTAGAGAGAGTAAAACTTGAAATTTCAACTCACATGCCCGATTCCATGAGGTGCAACATCCCAACCCAACAAGAATGGACAACCCATCATATGGACTAGGGGAATAGCCCCCAAGGGCTACATGTCACACAAGCTTCCAAGGGGGTTTGAACCCAAGACCTTAGACACAAGAGGCTCTTGCTCTATCAACCGAGCTAGCACTCATTAATGAGAAAAATGTAAGGCATTTGTGATTATGTGTGATTAATGGACAATACAATTTTATATTAAAATGCAGAAAATTGACATGTGATTGTAAGTACTCATTTAGACCTACTCCCCATAACTCACATCACCCTTAACTTCAATAATCATTTACAACGCCTCACCTTGTTGGACTACATAAGTAGTCCTTAGTAAAGGGTTGAATTTTGGGTGCATCCCTAGACCATTGGATAAAGCTTGTGGATTAGTTCCACGTGGTAAGTTAATGATTATAAAATTTTTTTGGACTGAAGAAGGCCAAAGAGGAGTGGTGGAGAAAACGTGAAGACCTCTCACCATCAATATCACCATCACATTAAATGTAATATAACCTTTTTTGCACTTTAGTGTTTTTATCACCATCGTATTAGATACAATATGACTTTTCTTCATTTTACTGTTTTTAAAAGGTGTCTTCATATTGGTGCTAATGTGAGGCATTAAAATCATTAGCACAAAGTCTTATCTTTCTCATAACATTTAATACAATATGACTTTTCTTCATTTTACTGTTTTTAAAAGGTGTCTCCATATTGGTGCTAATGTGAGGCATTAAAATCATTAGCACAAAGTCTTATCTTTCTCATAACATTTAATTCAGTGTAGAAAAAGATGAAGCTTTTGGGTAACAATCACATGTTTTCTATTTTTGTATGATATTCTCTCTCTTTCTCTCTCTCTCTCTCACAATAAAGAATGTCTTCTAAATGAAGTGCACTCTTAGGCACAAGTTATTTCAAAAGCACAAGTTATTTCAATTAAAAATGTCTTATGAATTAAGTACACTCTTAAGCACAAGTTTTTCCAAAGTTTAATTGAACACACTCTCTCTCTCTCTCTCTCTCTCTCTCTCTTTCTCTCTCTCTCTCTCTCTTATCTCCATAATTTAATGTATAAAGAAGATCCCCTTCCTCTCTCTTTGTCTCTCCCTCTCTCTCTTTCTCTCTCTTTCTTTTATCTCCATAATTTAATGTATAAAGAAGATCCCCTTCCTCTCCCTCCCTCTCTCTCTCTCTCTCTCTCTCTCTCTCTCTCTCTCGCACACACACACACACACACACAATTTATTACAGCTAAAAGCATTGTCTTCTTGAGGCCATCATAAAAACTTTACCTTGTTTATTATTTCTGTTAGGCCCTTGTGAGAGGGTGTTGACGTTTATGTACCTCTCTCTTTAAAGAGGGACATTGAGTATTGTGTCAAACCTTATTTTTTATTTTCTTGAAATATATTGTAATCTAATTAGTTCATTGTTATATTTCCAAAAAGCATTATATTTTATTTTGATATTGCATGTTTTAAAATATAAGTGTCGCTTTTTATTTTTATCCATCTTGCAAAGAAGCCTTTTATTATGAAATTCTTCTCAATAGCTTTATGTAGACCATAGTGAATCTTCACCTTATTTTTTTAAACATAGGATATGTATTCTTCAAAATATCACATACAAATTTACCATTTTTTGAGAGAATCCTTTATGGTTTCGTTTCTTTATCATGATAAGTTTAAAAGTACGAGGAAACATTTTGTACAAACACTCCAAGAAGATTATAAAAGGTCCTTAAAAGAATTTTTGGAACTTTAGTTTTAGATGCGCCTTGTATTTTATTCAAACACCCTTCTTGAGGACACTTAAATGTCCTATTTTTGTACAGGGTTAGTCTTCATATAACAGACCCTTATGAGGCTCTTAAATGAAATGATTTTGTTACAAGCGAAAATATATTTAGAAAACCGATAAGTCAATACTTTACATAAAATGTTTGCTTAACTCTTCTTCACTAAATAAGGCTTGTTTTAGAAATCCAAAAAGAGGAATGTCTCAAATAGCTAAAATCCTAACCGTTCACATGTTACATGCAATGCCTACCTGTCAGTTTTTTCCACCATCATGTTGCATAGTTTTTAAGGCCTCTATATGAGGAGAAATCAATAGTGCACATCCATCTTGCATGCTGTTGATGTCTTTATTTGTGATTGCGTATGATATGGAGCTAACTTGGAAGCCTTGCCTTGGGATTCAAGGTGCAGTGAGCAGCCTTGGTTGGGGGGTTTGGAGGCAACACCCGCAATAAAATTTTGAAGGAATATTCCAAGAGTATTCCATATAATATTAGGCCACATGTATATGCCATTAGTACTATGATCGATGGCTAGTGGTTGCTTAGTGGTCAGTGGCTCACAAGCGATGGGTTGGCATAGTCAATACCCACACACACACACACACACACACACACACACACACACACACACACACACACACACACACATCTGCCACCCACCCATAGCACTATATAAGGAACCCATCTCCATGAACCATGGCATATTATGTTGAAGGATAACGAGCCCCTTGTATTCCTCATACTAGCTCTAGTTGTCTATATTTTCATCTAAGATTTATCTTGAGAGTGCATGGGTGGATGATGCTATCGCTTTGAAATAGTGTTAATTTTAATTTTGATTTTCCACTAATCTACTTAGCATCGTATCTCTCTCTACTCTCTTTGCTACAAGATTCTATTTTTTTCTATAGTTCTTACATGGTATCAAAGATTTAAGTGCTTGTACCTAAGATTATACGAGATTCTAGAAAAATTAATCTCTTATTATGTCCTCATTTTCAAATGATCCTATTGGTGCTACTCCACTACACATTTCTCCCACTTGATTCACAGAACGCAAGCTTGATGTAACCAACTCCACTCTATGAAAATTCAAAAATTTTGCAATTTTAGCTTCATATGAAGTATTAAATAAAGTGTTGGGGAAAAATTGTGCTGAGCTTAATCCCGTTGCAAAACTAATTCAAACAATCCAAGTCTTGGCATTCATCCAGATTCTACTCTTCTATATGCTTAGAAAAGAAAGAATGCAAAGGTGTTGTGCGCCATTTTCATGTGTGTAAGCCATTCTATTCTCACTGTGATTCAACATATGACTAGATCACATGAAGCTTGAAGCATATTAGCTTGCGAATATGAGGTGCACAATCACACTAGAATTCAAAATCTTGAGTAACTTGCTGATGGAGAGGCCTTTATCAAGAGAATGAAGGATCTCCAAGGACAATTAGTTGCTTTTATTGATGTGGCCATTTCTTCAAAATATTTATCTCAACGCTACATTAACATACTTCCAACTAGATACGATGATCTTGTTACAAAAATGCAACACTTAGGTTCATCCAATCCCTCTTAAATTTGAAGAAATGAATGCAATTCTACCTGAAGAGGAGCTATGACTCAAGACTAGGGATGGTGGGGGGGAGGTTGCTTTCATGGCCAACACAAAAGGCCAGAGGACTACATCAAATTCCTCTTAGAAAAGGCCCAGAAGAAGAAATTTACAACTAGCTATTTTTATTGTGAAAAGAAAGGTTAGTTGTTAAAGACTTTACAAAGAAGAATAATGGCACTATGAAAGATTCTTGGAAGGAAAGAGAATCCTTCAAAAATTCTAAGGTGGAGTTTGAACTATGAGAATAATAGAAGAGGTATGCTCATCAACACAAACTCCATTTGTTGACATTTCTTGGATTCAGTATCCTTACATATGACTATTAAGAAAGACTGGTGTAGCTCATGGAAGAACCTATAAGAACCCATCACTGTAATTTTTGAGAAAAATGCAAAATAAGTAAAAGCATCTAGAATAATTTCTTTCCTAGTAGCCACATGTGAAACTAAGCAACTCTCTGATGTGTTGTACATACCACAAATAAAGAAGAATCCAATCTCAATTATTGCAATCAATGATCGTGGAAACTGGAGCATAAACCTTGGATTCTCAAGACGGAAAGAGAGTAAGGTGCGACAATATCTATGAGATTTTTTCACTTACAATAACTACAAATAAAAGGTACAACTCAGTTATAGAATAATAGATTTGGTCACCTAAAAATTGCTATACTAACAGAGATGCAATGATATGGGATGGTTACACACATGCCTTAAATCCTAGATATGAATGAACTATGTGAGGCTTGTATGATGGGTAAGCAACAAAGGAAGGAATTTCCACAAGAGACTGATAATCGAGCGCAATCTCCTCTAGAGTTGGTACATGTAGATCATTATGATAAAATGTATGCCAATTTTGGTAAAACTTTCTATATTTTGTTGTTAGTCGATGACTTTAGTAAAAAAGATGTGGGTGTATTTCATTCGTGAGAATTTTGAATGTTTTGAAAAACTTAAAGTGGGGCACAATCTTGTAGAAAATGAGACAAGAAAGAAGGTCAAGAAACTTTACATAGATAGAGGAGAAGAATCCATTTCAAATTAGTTTAACATATACTACAACAAGAATGGCATCAAGCGTCACCTTACTATTGCTTACACACCACAAGAGAATGCGGAATGTTACAAGCAGCGGTAGGGATGGCAAAATGCATACTCAAAGCCAAGGATATGCCAAACTCCTTTGGACCAAGCATGATAGTAAATATAGTAATTTATATCCTCAATCAAAACTAAAAGGCTTTGAAAGGAAAAATGCGTCAAGAAGCCTATTCTAGTACGCAACCTTTGGTCTTGTATTTTAGAACTTTTGGGTGTTTCTGCTATGCATATGTTCTTGACTCCAAAAGAAAAAATCTACTTGCCAAAAGCAAGAAGTGTGTCTTTTTAGGATATAGTGAAGAGTCTAAGGCATACAAACTGTAAGATCTAAAAGCGAAGAAGATAGTCACTTAGTCTCAATCTGATATTTAAAGAAGGGACACATTCAATGGAGAAAATAGGTTCGTCCACTTTCTCATCAACAACCAAAGAAATAAACCAGCTTGTGTTAGATCAAATTAAGTTAAAAGTTGAGGGAGATGATTTTTCTAATAATGACAACTCAAACAAAACTATCCAACCTTTGTAGCATCAAGAAGAAGCCGCTACCAAAATGAACTAAACATCTCTTTGATGATCAAAATCCTCATGTTCACAATCCTTATGAAGAAGAAGATGGTTTGCAAAGGTCAAAGAGAATCAAGGAGTGAAAATGAGCATCCACACACATCGTCAATATAGCTCTAATGATTGAAATTGTGGGCTCTATAAAGGAGCCAGGATTCATGAAAGAGGCCATGGATAATCCAAAGTGGAAAGAAGCAATGCAGTTAGAGTATGACAATGTAATAAAAAATGACACATGGAAAATAGTGGACCACTCTAATGATTGAAATCGTGGGCTTTGTAAAGGAGACAACCTTCAGGAGGCCATGGCTAGTACCATATATGTGGCAGTGATGTGTATGAATACACTTAGGACCATTGGGGCATTTTTTTCCTCACTACTAGAAGGTCCTTTTTTTTTTAGAGTTTTGGCATATCAAGTGTACGGCCCAATGTGATCCCAATATTTATTTTGGATTTTAGGTATTAATTTCACTGATTTGTGAAAGTCTGGGTAGGGCAATTTACTAAGGTGCCTATATAAGCAACCCTCAGTCCCCATTGTATTCATATCAGTTATTCATTGCCAAGGTTGATTGGTTTAGGAGACTCTCTCTTTCTCTCTCTCTCTCTCTCTCTCTCTCTCTCTCTCTTTGGTGCTTTCTCCCCTTTGTATCTACACTTCCACATTGGTGTCTTCGACATAGTAATAGAGCCTCAGAGGAGCAAGATATCTCTTTGAGAAGAGAAACCATAAAGAAGAGGAGAATTGATGGCGCTTACCTCCCCCTCCCAAAACGCTGGCATTTTTCTTGAACCTTGCGGCGGCGAAGAAGCAATAGCTCTATCAGAAAGAATTTTGCAATGCTATCAAAGACATCACTATTTCCATCAAGAGCATCTTGAGAGTCTGCAAGTAGTGCTTGGTGAAGGAAACCCCTTGTGGGCCCTTTCGGAGGGAAGTTTTCATGCATTTTAAAATGTTGCAGGGCAAGAGCCCTTCCAAAGCATTTTTGGTGGGCTGGAGGACAAGCATTTTAAAGTGCTTCATGTTGACAATACATTTGATATGAATGTTTTGGTATGGTGTAGGGGCACATGGCCTTGGACAGTTTTAGTGGCTAATCTTCTTCTAAATTGTGCTAATCTTGTGCTAAATTGTGGAGGCTATTTTCATGGTGTCTCACCATCATTGAAGAACCATGACCAATACCAACTCATGGCTTTGGAATGTGGATTGATTAGCACCCAACTAGAGTCCTAGCTCAACCACAGTTCTCAAGGAGACCAACAATTTGTTTGGCTTGAGATTGTGAAGTCAAAAGCATATCCACAAGTTCTCTATGAAGAACCAAAACCATGTAATACATGATGGTCGATTTGACAAGCAATAGTGATGGATTGAGAAAGATATATGCTACGGTGGAGATATTTATAATTCATCTATTGTGTGTACTTGGAGGTCACTAGAATCAGCTACGCAAGTGACATAATTGACACACATACTATGAATAATTGTATTCTCTACTAACTAGTCTACTACTAAGGAAGTGTGTATTCTCTACTATCTCAATGAAGAAGAGGAAGTGAGTTCAGCCATGGATTGAGCTTCTTGAGTGTGTGTATGAATGTATGGGCTTGTGAATTCTCTACATGTGGTATTAGAGAAAGGTTGAAGTGAAGATATGAGCATTCGAAGCATTGGTGGTGCAAAGAGAGTGAACTCATTTTTGGTAGACTGCACTACAGCAGTGCAATTTTTTGGTCATATCTCTCATTCAGAGTGTCCGATTGATGCACAGTCTAGCTCTATAACTTCTCAAAAGAAATTTGTAGCAAATATTGACTTTATTAGCTTTGAAATAGTAGCTGAATAAAGCTATTTTTTTGCATATAGTTTTGTCCTTGATCGCTTGGTCAACATCCAATAAGTAAAGAATGCCTAATGGAAAGTGTATGTATCAAGTTGTGGACACTTTTATGCATAAAAGCTGAGGTGTGTGTGCAAATCTAAGAGGTTGAAGTGAGATTTCTAGTCACTTGAAGCTTACCTATGAATTTGTGGCTTATTGCACATGCTTGCATAGAGATTGTGGAAGCAAATAGACTTTCCTATGCATCATACATTGATGGTATTTGTTGTTTAAACTATTTGAAGTAAGTATGGTTGATTCATCTTTGAAAATAGCTCAAATTGTTGGTGAAAAGCTCACAAAAGACAACTGCCATGTATGAATGTATCTAATGGATATCTTCTTGATGGGAAAAAGCGTATGGGATCTTGTCACAAGTGAGTGTATGTTCGGAATTGCCTCTGAATCCTTTGGAAGAGGAAAAGAAGTCATACAAACTGTGGATTGAAAAAACACAAAAAGTGTTGCGCTGGATCTCCATATGTGTTCTGGAAAGCTTAATACCTCATATCAAGAAGACTACTACACGGAAGGATGCTTGGAGTACTATGCATGAGATATATGGCACAAGTAATGAGGCACAAAGGATTCAATTGAAGCAAAGGTTGCATGGAATATGGCGATAAATCCATACAATATGTGGCTAAAAGTAGACAAATTGTAGAAGATTTGGCATCCATAAATTGCGTAGTTGAAGATGATGATCTTGTTTTGGTTATGCTAAATGGTTTAGGACCATAGTACAAGTTATTGGATACCTCTATTTATGTGAGAGGTACTATGCCAGACTTTGAGAAGTTGATTGCTTTATGTATGACTGAAACTTGGTCTCAATGCATCTACGAGTGGCTGAAGTAGAGATGCAGTTTCTTATCATAATTGTAGAAGAGGAAGATGTGCAATGCATGGAATAGAAAATCATACGCAAGGAAGAGTCAATGATTATGTTCAAAGACCCCTTATGCAAAGAGGAGTTGGTTTTATGCATAGATCAAGGGGGAGATTCATGCCACAAAGTAGAGGTGGTGATTTTATGCAAAGAGATGGATATTGAAACTATTATGGTAGATATATACATTTTGAGAGAGATTGTTGTCATAGACAAAATGAAAGGTGTCAAGGTAGAAGTTTTGGGTGAGCACAACACTCTCATTTTGTCGAAAAAGGTGGATATATTGGTGCTCATAATGATGATTCACATGGTCATTTGTTTTCTATGCAACATGTCCTTGGAAATATGTCCAAATCAAAAAGTGATAGAAGTTGGTATGTTGATTCCAAATGCATTAATCATATGGCTTGTCATGGAAAATGGTTTAATGGAAAGAAACCTATTCCTAATAAGGAGTATGTTGCTATGGGAGATAACACTATGCATGCAATTACACATGCAGGTAGTAGTGTACCATTGAAAGCGGAGAGTGGTGTGCAAAATACCTTGGGAGATGTGTTGCATGTGCCAACTATTTCTAAAAGTCTTGTTTCTATTGGAAAAATGGCTGATCAAAACATGCAAGTTACATTTAATAAATTTGGTTTTTTTATACATGATTTTAGCCACAATAGATGTGGAAGAGTTAAGAAAGTTAGGCGCTTGTTTTTGTTGGATGTAGGTAATCTGGTTTCTCATGAGAATATGTATACAAGGGCTGCACATAATGATATAAATGTGGAATTATGGCACAAAAGAATTGGACATGTAAACTTAAAAAGCTGAAAATGATGCAAAAGCATGAGATTGTAAGAGGATTTCCACGTTTTATTAACTTGGATTTCAACAATATATGTGTAGCATACCAATTTGGAAAGCAAACAAGATTGCCATTTCCACGTAGAGAACACGTTAGAGTGCATCCATTGGACTTGATTCAATGTATGCATCTTATTTTCTAATTTTCATTAATGGTTATAGTCGCTATACTTGGATTTACTTTATGACACATAAACATCAATAGAAGTTTGTGGAGTTTAAGAACATGCCTAATCCAAAGCAGCATTTAAATATGTTAAATGATTGAGGTTTGATGGCGGTGGTGAGTATATCTCACATGATTTTGATGCAAATCACGTGAGCATGGTATCAATTACAATTACTTCATATACATCCGAAAAACCCCAGAGAGAGAAGAATAGAGTGATCATGGAAGTGCTATGATGAATGAAAAACACATGCTATTGTACTATTGGGCTAAAGCATCTCATATGGATGTGCATATTCTTAATATAACACCTATGGTAATTATTCATGGTGTATCTCCTTATAAGATACTTTGGGGGAGAAAGCCTACGGTGACATATTTTCATTTATTTGTAAGTATTTGCTATGTACATGTACTACATGAAGTGATAATAAAAATGGATGCAAGATCCATCAAATGCGTATTTCTTGGCTATCCGGATGAGAAGAAATGATACAAGTGTTAAGATCAGACAACACGAAAGGTGTATGTAAGTCTATTGTGAGGATAATTCTTGGTATAAACCAAAGAAAGTTGATCTTGTTGTGTATATGAGAATGAATATGATCATAATGTACATAGAATTCATGTGGAAGAGAAACACTTAAGTAGAAGTATGTCTGGACCATAAGAGTCACATGATGCAAGTACATCAGAGAAACCATGGAGTGGTAGATTGCATTACATGACTCAAGATAAGGGCAAACAAAAGATAGATGAGCATGATGTAGATGGATATATTTTGAATAGTAGTGTGGATAGTGAGAATACTTTTCCAAAGGTGTAAACTTTGGGTGTGTTGAGAAGTAGTGGACGTTATGTACTTCTCCATGAAAGGCAAGTGCAAAGTGGGCCGGTCTTGTGAAGATCACAAAGAGTCACAGTACCCTATTGATAGATTGGCATATTATAGCCACATTAGGATGCATTATGATTATATGATGGAAAAAGTTTGACATGTAGGGCCTACTTGCTACTATGAAGAAGCAATCAAAAGTGATGAATGGAAAGATGCTATGTATGAGGAGATGGAAGCCCTTGAGAAGAATAAGACATGGGATTTGGTACCACTACCTCCTCAAAAGAAATCTATTGGCTATAAACGGGTTTATAAGGTCAAATGCAAGGTTGATAGAGAGGTAGAAAGATATAAAGCAAGTATGGTTGCAAAGTAATATGCACAAAGTTACGGTGTGGAATATGATGAAACATTTAGCCCGATTGCAAAAATGTCTATCGTGAGGAGTGTGGTAACATTGGCAGTAATGAATGCCTAGAGATTTAAGAAAAAAGATGTGATAAATTCATTTTTGAATGGAGATTTATAGGAGTAGGTGTACATGTATCAACCACAAGGGTTTGTGCATCTAAAGTATTGAGACTATGTATGTAGATTGAGGAAAACTCTCTATGGTATAAAACAAGCATCACGAGCATGTTGTGAAAATTTTTGCAGGTTGTTAAAGAGATTTGGATTCATGCAATAAAAGGTGGATTACTCACTTTATGTATTGCATGAAAATGGTGGTATTGTCATTGTGATGATTTATGTAGATGACTTAATTATTATGGGAGACAATATGAGTGCCATTAAAGACTTGGAACAAAAATTTCATGTGGAGTAGATCTTGGTGAACTACGATATTTTCTTAGCATTGAAGTCATTGGCACAAAAGATGGTATATGGCTGATTCAAAGAAAAGACATCATTGACATGCTTGAGAAGTTTGGTATGACAGCATGCAAGCCATTGGATGTACCATTGGATCAAAATGTGAAGCTTGTTGACAATGAAAACCATTTGGACGATGCATACATGTTTTGGAAGATTGTTGGTGGGCTGATTTACTTGAATATAGCACATCCAGACTTGAGTTATGCAGCTGGTGTGGTTTCATAATTTAGGTAAATCCATGCAAGAGTCATTTGGATGTTGTTCGAAGGATTTTGAGGTATGTGAAGACAACGTGTAACTATGGGTTGTTTATTAGAAGACTATGGAAGGATGTATGTATGGATTTATAGATGTCAATTGGGATAGAATTGTAAGTAATAAAAGGTCTACAAGTAGTTATGCATTCACATTTTGGAATTTCCATTGTTAGTTGGAGTAGTAAGAAGCAACATACAACCACATTGTCAAGCACGGAAGCGGAGTATAGAGTAGCATCCATAGCTACATGTGAAGCAATGTGGTTGAAGAATTTGTTGTATGACTTGGGAGTTGAAGTGGATGGCAAGGTGGTGATTTATTGTGACAATATGCATGCTGGCCAAAAATCCGATTTATCATGCATGAACAAAACATATTGAGGTGCATTATCATTATGTACATGAGAAAGTGATTGATGGTAATATTGAGTTGGTTCATGTGAAGACAAATGATCAAGTTGTGGATATATTTACAAAGGCACTTGGAAGAGACAAGTTTGCATACTTTAGAGAAGCATTGGGTGTGCATGATATGCAAGCTCCTTCTGAGCTTGAGTGGGAGAAATGAAGAATGTAAACCATGTGATACTTGATGGTTGATTCAACATGCAATGGTGATGGATTAACAAAGATATATGCTATGGTGGAGATATTTACACTTCAGCTATTGTGTACTTGGAGGTCACTAAAATCAGCTATATAAGTGACACACATAAAATGACTAACTATATTCTCTACTAACTAGTCTACTATTAAGTAAGTGTGTATTCTATACTACCTCAATGAAGACGTAGAAGTGAGTGCAGCCATGGATTGAGCTTCTTAAGTGTGTGTATGAGTGTATGGGCTTTCTTATTCTCTACAAGTTAGAGGACAAAGGCAAAGGCGAGCTTGACAAGGATGGTAGTACCAACACTCAATTAGATACCTTAGTACCCACGAGGTTTGACAACCAATGTTTTAAATGTAACGACGCTTTGTTTGGCTCGAGAATTTGAAGCCAAAGACAAAATGAAGAACTCTCAAAGAAATAAAGGCAAAGGAAACTGAGATAGAGATAACAGTGATAAAGATTTGACAGAGGAGATTGGCATGGCACATGTGATGGCAACCACGCTGGCCCCATGACACCAAATTCCTAGTCAAAGAGCAGTATCCTTGCCACTAGCTTCATCCACAGAGAGAGGCTTGTGAGTGGCAGAGAGGGGCAAGAAGTGCTCCGTATAATTGATTTGGACCCTTGTGGTTGAGTTCAAGTTTTTGGTGTTTTAACCCATGGGTCAAAGTTCAAGGCACATGCATCTAGCAAGGACCCAATCAGATGTATATAAAACATTATGGATGAGTGCACACCAATCCATTTTTGTTGGCTGGATTATGGATAGGATGTGTTCCAAAGTTCATTTTCTTGGATTATTTTGGATGTGATGTGTTCATAGTTCAAGATTGGGGATTCTAGGACATAGTGTGGTATCAACTCAATTTTTCTTAAAGGAAACCAATGTTCAAGATGGCATTTTTCTAAGGTACAAAGTTAAGGGTAGCAAATCCGAGGTGTATCCAATAGTCTGCAGGTGCTAGGGTGTTGATGGTTGTTTCTTCATCAACATGGTCTCACTATTTGTCCCCTATGAGCTAGAAAGAGGGTGTTAGAGTTTTTGCATCTTTAGTGAATTTCCCAATGTGATCCCAATATTTATTTTGGCTTTTAGGTATTTATTTCACTTATTTGTCAAAGTTTGGGTAGGGAAATTTATTGAGGTGGATATATAAGCAACCCTTAACCCCCATTATATTCATTTCAATTATTCCTTGCCAAGGTGATTGGTTCAAGAGAGACTCTCTCTCTCTCTCTCTCTCTCTCTCTCTCTCTCTCTCTCTCTCTCTCTCTCTCTCTCTCTCTCTCTCTCGGGTTTCCCCCTTGGTCTCTATGCTTTTGCATCATCAACTTTGACATTTTCCCCATGCATTTCGTATATGCCCATTATTCTAGGGCTAAATAATCTTTCTATTGTGCACTAAGCAATACACTTTTGTTGTGGGTCTTGAGCTTCTTCATCTTCTCCAAGTTGTCTATGTATTATTGAAACCCTAATTCCAAGAGGATGGGAATGGAGCTTTTTCTAGATTCTTTCTCAATTGAGCAATTCCAAAAAAAACGCTCGCTTTCGCTCCAAAATTAATTTATGGAACAAGCTTTTTTTCTTAATCCCTCTCTCTCTCTAAATATATATGTGTGTGTGTGTGTGTACATATATGTATATACATACACACACACACACACACACACACACACACACACACACATATATATATATTATATATATATATAATATATATATATATATATATATATATATATATATATATATATATATATATATATATATATATTCGTCTCCTCCTCCTCCTCCTCCTCCTCTCTCTCTCTCTCTCTCTCTCTCTCACACACACACAACACACACACACACACACACACACATGAACATGTGGTCATTCCCACATGTACATGAGAGAATCAGAGAATGAGAGAGAGAGAGAGCGGGGGGGGGGGGGGGGGGGGGGGGGGAAGGGGGGGGGCGAGTATTTGTTTTGAAGTGAATAGTTTTGACAAAGATACCTAATGGTGGACCTGCAAATATCATCCAACTCATCTTAATCATCATGCTCTACATCTCCCCGCATCTCTCTCTCTCTCTCTCTCTCTCTCTCTCCTCTCACTCACACACACACACACACACATATGTACATGAGGGAGAGAGGAGGAAATATATATATATATATATATATATATATATATATATATATATATATGTTGATGCATGGTTTTTAGGACCCCTTCTGAAGATGCAATAAAGGCACAGTCAGTTGTTGGGGAGATGAGGATACTCTAGTCCAAGGGATCTCGAAAGAGAAGAAAAATCTACTTCACAAGCACCAAAGAGTAAAAAGTGCCATGGACAGAAGATACGTGGGAACGAGCTCTTATGCATGCCTACAACCTATATCTTACAGAATAGCCCATTCTAGGTGTGAATTTCTAGTGAAATTTACACGAGGATGTTCGTGTGGACTCACAGCACAGCATACTCCGTTTTCACTTTTTTACCGACAGTAAATATTTTTTACCTACAGTAAATATTTTCACCTACATGGTAAATACAAATCACTTTTTACCTACAGTAACTTTTTTTACCCATGGTAAATATTTTTTTACTGCACCATAAGTATTTGGTAGGTAACAGTTCACCGTTACTAGAAGCAGTGATTGGGCATCAACAATGCAGTTACAGGAGGAGAAAAGGGGAAAATCTTATGGTAAAGGTGAGTCAACAGGGATAAAGACTTTTAAGTTGAAAAGAGACATGCTGATTTTTTCAAAGAACACATGTCAAAAGAAGCCATGGTTGAGGATTTTTTGAGAATTTGATATTCAGGAGGACCCAACTGCCACCTCCCCCCCGCAGGTCCCCCCCTGACATGTGTAGAACCTCCAGTTTCAACAGCCACCTTACCTGCTCTTAAATGCTGGTCAAGGCCTTATCCCCATGTGTCACAATCAGAAAAATCAGCATTTACCCTCCCCTCTCACATCACTCTAGAGAATATCTTGATGGTGACATATCAGGTGACCTCAATCTGTTGACCACCCTAAGCAAAAAGTAATCCCAATCAGTGGATTTAAGCATGTTTATCCCTAATCCTAAACCCTCTCAGAAACCTATATAAGGAGGCCTTCTCTCACTCAAAACCAACACTTCACCCACTTCACCAAGCAACGAAGCTATGACGACATTGCTCACAACGAGGAGCTATGGATGGAGCTCTACTCTCTCTCCCTCTAGTATGCTACATTACTAGCCCTAAAACCTAAATAAGGAGTCTTCTCTCATGCTCCATGGCCACCATCCTCACCATCATTCTCTAAGGTATTGATGTGTTGCTAGTAGGATCATATCTACTTGCTGGGTTGATTGTTTTTGACAAGGGATTATGACATCCTTGGCTTGCTTCTCTATATCCTTGTTATGTATGATCAGATGCCATTGTATTGTTAAGCTGATGTCTTGTGTATATATATATGCTACATAAGGTCCCTAAGCTTCGTTTCTATGTGTTTTGCCATATGTTTTGATGCCATCATAATGCCAGAAGTCTCACTTGCCTATGTGCACTATGTGTGAGGTCCCTAAACCTCTTAATTTAGGGTGGTGCCCCCTTTGTTTTGTTTCTTTGCTTGTTTGCATGAGGCGTGGTTTGTAGAGTGTGCACGAGTACAGAGGCCACCCGATTGCACTGCTCTTTTTCCCGCTATCATTTTGGTGCCCCCACGGAGGAGGGCTGCACAGACCTTCAGTCCACAAGCAATGAAGATGTGCAATCTACAACATGGACGAATGGCGTGAGGAGTTTGCAAATTGGAGAACAAAAGAGGAGGAGGCTTTAGAGGCCTTAAAAGCTTTCATCGAGGTCTTGTTACCAGGTTGCAGTGTCGTTGAAATTCAAGAAGTAAGTTCTTCTACATGCCTTGTTCGTGATCGTCGCCAACGAAGGAGAGTAAGAAGAAGAGCTTGATATACCTCTCCTCTCAACCTATGAGTGCTCCAGAAACCTCCAACGCACAGGAGCTTGAAATATTCTACATTAACATACACGAAGGTACTGTGACACACATTAAGGGAAGAGAAAGCATCACCAGACCTCTCTTTCCTGAGGAGCCGACTAAGAGGAGGAAGATCACCTCTACACCTAAGTGGCCCAAGGGCGCAGCGCGTGCTCAAGCGTAAGGTAACATTTGGCTTAATCTTATTAATAAGGGATTACATGACCACTACAGGCAAGAAAAAGGCTAGTGAGCAACCAACTTCAACCTCCAACTTGCAACCACGACTCTCACCCCTAAATCCTCCTGAAGCAAAGAGGCGAAGGCTTGCCTACAAGATTGCCTCCCATCTGCGAGTGCTCCCAGTGCACTTTGTGAATCCAGACACCACCAATCCCAAGCCAACCTCCTGTCTGCGTGAAGATCACTTTGGATATTGTCCAAAGTGCTTTGGAGACCGGGTGAAAAGCTTCCCTGCCCTACCTTTGCTGCTAATTTTCAAAAAGTTATCTCAATCTAAGGAAACTATCTTAGTTGATGATGTGCTGCACATTAATGGTGTCACTTTCATTCATCATGCTGATTATGGTAATAGCATCCAATTGTTGCTTGCTAAAAGGCTCAGCATTGTACAAAGTGTTGCCATCACGCCTTAAGTCTTCACAGATGCATCAGGAAGAGTCGAAGTGATCCGAGGTGCTGACCTTCTGTGGCTGATCAGGCTCATTGGTCCCAAGGTGGTGCAACTAAGCTAGGCTCTTGTGTGTAAGTATGGATGCCAATAATGAGAATGATGATCCCCGCATGTTTCCTCTCCATTTTGTGCGTCATATCCGTGTGAATATTTGTATTGATAGAAAAATCTTTTATCAGCAAAGAATAGCCCTGTTGTTTGGAGCCGAGAGACTTGGGGAAATCTTGTGCTCTCCTCATCCTGTCATTCTACCCTTACTAGACTATTACCATTCCTTTGATGTGTCGATATTCATCCTATTTTGAGCTAAGTTGTGCTAAAGCTCCAAATTGTAATTACCATACTCTATTTTAAAATAAATTGGAGCTGTTTGTGTAATTATTTACTCTCTCATTTATGGCCTTCCCTAATTTTTATGGTAAGCCTGGGGAGGTTGCTCCAGACTTTTTGGATAATTTGGAAATGGCCTTTCTGGTATCGGGAAGGTATGACGAAGCTACTAAGTTAAGGGCCTTTCCTTTGGTCTTGAGGGAAGGTGCAAAATTATGGTATCAAACTTTGGCACCTGAAGAAAGAAGAGACTAGGAGTCCTTAAAGATGGCCTTCATCGAAGAATTTCGCCGCCATGAGCCTCCAGAGGAGATATGGAGACAGCTCTTAGAGCTACACCAAACATCACCCAATGACTATAGAAGCTATGAAGGAAAGTTTTCCAACCTGTGGGAGAAATGGTGTGCATCACTAGGTGAAGGAGAAAGGGCGCCAGAATGCCTAAAGAAGGACTGTTTCCTGGCAGGGCTTTACCCCATCCTTCGAGAAAAGGTAAAAGGTAAATTCCCAGATACCTTTGATAAAGCTATGACTTATGCAAGGGAGAAGGATAGGAAGTTAAAATTCCAAGCTCAACTACAAGGGGGAATGGAGCCTCCACCGCTAGCTCAACCTACGGCAAGGGTAGTAGCAGGGACAGGAGCAACAGACCAAGAGTCCTCTCAACAAGAATTACTTCAACAAATCACCAATCAACTAGAGAGCCTGTCCATCAATCTGGTTCAAGGTGTAAGGGCTCCCCAGCCAGGAAATGAACGAAATAGACAAGAAGGACAGAGGCAAGCACGTGAGTACATTTGCTACAATTGTGGAGAGGTAGTTCATGGCATGTATTATTGCCCCCATCCACGACGCTATCAAGGAAATGGTAATCAAAGACGGCCTCCTCGCCAGCAAGTCACTCCTCCTCGAGCTAGGCCACTAAATGGACAAAATGCACATGTGGCTCCACCAATCCAAATATTGAGACCCCCTCCTCCACCACCACAAGCACTAGCAGAGATCCCTCCACTACCATCGAAAGGGAGGACAGGGTTGTCTCTGTCATAAGTCTTGACAATGGTAAGGATAAAGGGAAAGAAAAAATGGAGGAAGCTGTTGCCATGCCAATAAAGAGAGTTAGGAGACAAAGAACTGATGAAATGGAAGCTTCAGAGCCGGATAAAGGGAATGAGGGTTCCTCCCAAGTGATAGGAGACAAGAAAAGGAAGAGTAGGTCAAGGAGGCACATAGGAGTAGAAGACTTTCCACTTGGGGTAGGATCCATACCTTACGACCTGGTAGCAGATGTGAGTAATCAAGGACCAAAGATTTCATGGCAGCAACTCCTCCACCTTTCCCCAAAGATGCGTAGAACCTGGTCTAAGATGGTCAGCATCAGGAGGGCTAAGGCAAAGTCAATTGGGTCTATTAGTGCAAGAGGCATGAAGGATATCGTGCTAGTCATTGATGCAGAGATTAAGAGTCAGCCAGTCTCCAATGTGTACGTAGATGGTGGAGCCGAGATTTGTGTTATGACAGAGAAATTAATGCACAGGTTGGGTTTGGAAGTAAACGAGCAAACTTCCTTACAAGCTAAGATGGAAAATAATGTAAGGGTGGCTTGTGTGGGAAAGGTTAATGGAGTGAAGGTTTCAGCTTTTGGTGTGGCAATCTCAATTGATGCTTATGTGATCCCAACTAAGGGGGAGGGCTATCCGCTAATCCTTGGAAGACCTTGGATTATGGCTATGAAAGCTAGGCAAGATTGGGAGACAGGTTCCCTTGAGTTGCGACCAAATCATAAGGTAGGTGGCAAGCAACAAAAAATTGTGTATGACATGAAGCAGGGTAGACAACAAGACCTAGAGATGGAGACTTCTATGGATTAATGGAGCATAAGCAGCTGCTGTTCATCTGAGGATGAGTCATCTGAGGAGGATGCTAGCTCTTTGGAAGTCATGGGTATAATACTGCGAAACCCAGAAGGAGAAGGTGGTCAAGACTCTCTAAACAAGGAAGAAGCCACAGGCTTAGAGGAGATTCTAGCTAAGGACCTACTAGAAGAAGAGAGAGAACCCTATTTGCAGGTACTAAAGAAGCATGCTGGCCTCTTTATAACTGATTACGAGCACATTAAAGGAGTGACGGTAACCCAACACCATATCCAATTAAAGGAAGGTGCCAAACCAGTGGTGCAAAGGCTAAGGAGATTAGGGCTAGTGCAACAAGATGCACTCTTAAAAGAAGTAAAAAGATTACTCAAGGAAGGATTTATCTACCCAGTGGAAGATTCTGAGTGGGTGTCTCCAGTTGTGGTAGCACCAAAGAAAAATGGGAAGTGGAGGGTATGTGTGGATTACAAGCCTCTAAATGCAGCCACAAAAAGGGACCATTTTCCTTTGCCTTTTCAAGATGAAATACTAAATGAAGTGGCTGGTCATGAAAGGTACACAGTGTGTGATGGGTACTCAGGCTACTTCCAAATCAGAATTGCAGATGAAGACCAAAGAAAGACTACCTTCATAACACCTTGGGGGTGTTTTGCTTATAGAGTTATGCCTTTTGGTTTAACTAATGCCCCAGCTACTTTCCAGAGGTTTATGAACTTGGTGTTTCAACCTTACTTTGGTAAGTCCATACGAGTCTTCATTGATGATTTTTGCATTTACAGCTCTAGGGAAGTACATCTGTCCAAGGTTGATGAAGGTTTCACCCGTCTGGCCCAATTGGGTGGGCAATTGAATAAAGACAAGTGCCACATAGGTGAGAGCAACGTCACTCTACTAGGCCATGTTGTGTCTCAAGATGGTATTGAGGCTGACCCTGAAAAGGTAAAGACATTGTTAGCTTTACCTACTCCTTCAAACGTGAAGCAACTAGTCTCCTTCATTCAAAAGGTTCGCTACATGGGACGATTCATACATCTCCTTTCTCAGGCAATCTATCCTTTGCAGCAGCTCACTAAACACACTACATTGACATGGAGTGAGGAGGGTGAAAGGTGCTTTCAAGAAGTTAAAACCATTTTGAGCTCATTGCCTGTCGTCCTACAACCCACATGGGGTGAATTATTCTATGTAAATCCTAGTGTAGGTCCAGAAGCTCTAGGAGCTGTCTTGATGCAAAAAGACCCAAAGACATCTCTCATGAGACCAGTCTACTTCTCTAGTAGAGTGATGACAGCTGCTGAAAAGGGTTTCAGCGCAACTGAGCAATTGGTGCTAGCTCTTAAGTTTGCAGTGGAGAAGTTTCGGGCTTACTTACTTCCGAGACAATTTGTGGTGATCACAACTGAGGAGGTTTTTCCATATGCCCTACAACACATGGAATTGTCTCAAAGAATAGCAAAGTGGGTGGTGCAGCTTCAAGAGTTTGACTACACACTACAAGTAGAGGATTCCACCCGTGCTTGTTTGGCAGATGTCCTCACACAAAGGTGTTATGAGAAGGCCAAGAAAGAGGCACCTAGTAAGGTACCGCCTATCCCGGAGCCTGAAGTTCTAATGGGAGCACACCGTCTGTATTTTGATGGGGCTTACAAGAGGACCAAAGACAAGTCATCAGCAGGCATAGTAATATTAGGTCCAGAGAAGGAGAAGATCTTTGCAAAAGGGTTTCATCTAAAAGAGGTTCATTCTAACAATGAGGCAGAGTACCATGCCCTTGTTTTAGGGTTGCAATGTTGTCTTTCTCAGGGCATCACAAAGCTAAATGTTTTTGGTGACTCCATGTTGATTGTTAAGCAAATGGTTGGTGTATGGGCCTGTAAAAATGACAAATTGTCTGTTAAGATGAGGGAAGCAAAGGCCTTGTTGAAGGGTTTTAAAGAAGTTCGAGTGCACTTTGTACCTAGAGATCAAAATCGAGAAGCAGATGCCTTAGCAGGTGAAGAACTACAAACTCTCATAGTAGGTGCTATCCTTGTGAAAAGTCCTTTATACCAGGGAAAGGAGGAGCTGCATGATTTACTTTACTTTCTTGAGCATTGTGAAGCACCCTCTGGTATGAGTAAAAGTGAACGTAGGTGGTTGGCAAAAAAGGCTACCAGCTATAGCTTAGTGAATGAGGACTTGTATTGTAGACGGAAAGATGGTGTCTTAAGGAGAGTTCCTGCATCCCAAGAGATAAAGGATATTTTGTTTAGTGGTCATGAAGGTGTGTGTGGTGACCACTTTGCACAAGAGATTACTAGCAGAAAGATTTTACAAGCAGGGTTCACGTGGCCAAGCCTCCATCGAGATGTACAACATTGGTGCCGCACATGTGAGGTTTGCCAAAATCTGGACCAAGGCGTCTTACCCATGAAAATCAGCATCCAATCAAAACCTATGGGCCATTTGAAAAATGGGGGATAGATGCAATAGTGGCCACTACCTTGCACTCAATCAGGGAAGGAATACATCATTATGGGGGTGGAGTACATGACCAGATGGGCAGAAGCTCGTCCCACAAAGCGCATCACAGCCAAGGACGTGAGTGATTTCATTTTTGAATGCCTTTGTTGCCGTTTTGGCACACCTTTGGAGATTCTCTCGGATAGGGGACCGGGATTTCGAGCTGATTTAGTCGGGCAATTGATGAGCAAGTTAAAAATCAAGCGCAGGCACTCTACACCATACTACCCTCAGTGCAATGGTCTTGTGGAAAAGGTAAATGGTCTTATATGTAAAATCATCACTAAGCAAGTGCATTTACATCCTAAGGCATGGGACAAACACCTAGATGCAGCACTTTGGGCCTACAGAACATCCTTTAAAAATCCTTGGGGTATACACCTTTTCACTTGGTTTACGGGCAAGAGGCACTATTGCCTATAGAAGTGGAGCTAGCGAGCCTCCGAGTTCTAAAAGCACATCAAGAGGATAGTCAAGAGAAGCAGGTGGAAGGAAGAATCATCGATTTGGAGAGATTAGGGCTAGATCGAGAGTCAGCAGTGAAGTACTATGCAGCCCAGGCAGAGAAGAGACGAAAGAAGTTCAATCGCAACCTTGTCAATAAAGGTATCAAGGAAGGTTCTTTAGTGCTCAGATACGAAAATCGCTTTGATTGCAGGAAGGATGGTAAGTTCTTGCTTAAGTGGGAAGGCCCTTTTGTAGTGATACAGAGGTTCTCAAATGGTAGTTACCAACTAGGTGACCTAGATGGTAAGGTACATCAGACCCCGGTAAATGGTTGGCGATTGAAGGCCTACCAATGTCGTCTTTCACATCCATATGCTGGTGAAATCAATGCTAAGGATGGTTCACAGGAGAGCTCATCCTATTCGAGCTCCAACTAAGGTAACAATCATGTACATAGTCGTTTCAAAAAAAAAAAAAAAAAAAAAAAAAGGAAAAAAGAGAAGAAAAAAGAAAAAAAGAGAATGCTACCAGTGAAAGCGGATATTGACAATGGATGGGGTATGGCTTTAGAGGGTCTAGGAGACCAGTTGTTAGTCATGGATGGATACAATTATTCATCAGAAAGGACTAAACAGGGTGCATCAGCCAAGAAAGCAGTAACATGGCAAATTCAATTGGTACTAGGTGGGTAAGTATTCAAGAGAACCCTATTGTAGCACAACCTATAGCTAGAGGCATCAAATACCTCTAGCTTAAGGGGGAGGGCTATATGATGCATGGTTTTTAGGACCCCTTCTGAAGATGCAATAAAGGCACAGTCAGTTGTTGGGGAGATGAGGATACTCTAGTCCAAGGGATCTCGAAAGAGAAGAAAAATCTACTTCACAAGCACCAAAGAGTAAAAAGTGCCATGGACAGAAGATACGTGGGAACGAGCTCTTATGCATGCCTACAACCTATATCTTACAGAATAGCCCATTCTAGGTGTGAATTTCTAGTGAAATTTACACGAGGATGTTCGTGTGGACTCACAGCACAGCATACTCCGTTTTCACTTTTTTACCAACAGTAAATATTTTTTACCACAGTAAATATTTTTTACCTACAGTAAATATTTTTCACCTACATGGTAAATACAAATCACTTTTTACCTACAGTAACTTTTTTTAACCATGGTAAATATTTTTTACTGCACCATAAGTATTTGGTAGGTTACAGTTCACCATTACTAGAAGCAGTGATTGGGCATCAACAATGCAGTTACAGGAGGAGAAAAGGGGAAAATCTTATGGTAAAGGTGAGTCAACAGGGATAAAGACTTTTAAGTTGAAAAGAGACATGCTGATTTTTTCAAAGAACACATGTCAAAAGAAGCCATGGTGAGGATTTTTGATTTTTTGAAATTTGATATTCAGGAGGACCCAGCTGCCACCTCCCCCCCGCAGGTCCCCCCCTGGCATGTGCAGAACCTCCAGTTTCAACAGCCACCTTACCTGCTCTTAAATGCTGGTCAAGGCCTTATCCCCATGTGCCACAATCAAAAAATTAGCATTTACCCTCCCCTCTCACATCACTCTAGAGAATATCTTGATGGTGACATATCAGGTGACCTCAATCTGTTGACCACCCTAAGCAAAAAGTAACCCCAATCAGTGGATTTAAGCATGTTTATCCCTAATCCTAAACCCTCTCAGAAACCTATATAAGGATGCCTTCTCTCACTCACAAAACCAACACTTCACCCACTTCACCAAGCAACGAAGCTATGACGACATTGCTCACAACGAGGAGCTATGGATGGAGCTCTACTCTCTCTCCCTCTAGTATGCTACATTACTAGCCCTAAAACCTAAATAAGAGTCTTCTCTCATGCTCCATGGCCACCATCCTCGCCATCATTCTCTAAGGTATTGATGTGTTGCTAGTAGGATCATACCTACTTGCTGGGTTGATTGTTTTTGACAAGGGATTATGACATCCTTGGCTTGCTTCTCTATATCCTTGTTATGTATGATCAGATGCCGTTGTATTGTTAAGCTGATGTCTTGTGTATATATATGCTACATAAGGTCCCTAAGCTTCGTTTCTATGTGTTTTGCCATATGTTTTGATGCCATCATAATGCCAGAAGTCTCACTTGCCTATGTGCACTATGTGTGAGGTCCCTAAACCTCTTAATTTAGGGTGGTGCCCCCTTTGTTTTGTTCTTTGCTTGTTTGCATGAGGCGTGGTTTGTGGAGTGTGCACGAGTACAGAGGCCACCCGATTGCACTGCTCTTTTTCTCGCTATCAATGTATGTATGTATGTATGTATGTATGTATATACATATACATATATATGTGTGTGTGTGTGTGTGTGTGAATGTATGCACACACACACATATATATGTGTGTGTGTGTGTGTAAATGTATACACACATACACACACACACACACATATATATATATATATATAGAGAGAGAGAGAGAGAGAGATTGAGGGATTAAGAAAAAAAACTCGCTCCAAAAATTGATTTTGGAGTGAAGCAAGCTTTTTTCTGGAATTGTTCAAATGAGAAAAATTCTAGAGAAAGATCCCTTAAAACCTCTACTCCTAATTCTAACAATTGGTATCAAAGTAGGTTGCATCCGCATGGGCATAGTTGCTAGCACCCTCTTGCTCACTTTCTCTGATTTGGGTGAGCCAAAATGAGCTCAAAATTTTGATTTGGGCTTATTTGGCCCTCTGTTTCTACTACAGGTAGTACTCTGTAGGCAATTTTGTCCTTTTTGTTTTGAATTTATGTCACATTTTTTGCGGAATATGTCCCTTATAGTCTTCTTTGGGTTGTGTTATATAGCACGTGTTACTTCTACTTTGTTTTTTCTCTTTTCATGCAGTCTTTACGTCAGGTGTCCAATCACTCGCCATAGCTGACAACAACAAAGATGTTGTCACGATGTTCGTTTTTGATGAGGATAAGTTGGATGGGGATAACTACCAAATATGGGCTTACATGATGACACATGTTCTTGTGTCAAAGGGAATTTGGAATGTTGGGTAGGGCATTAATACACGTCCGCCTTCGGTGGATACATGCTATGTTTAGGATGTTGCAGATTCTGGCAGGTATGTTTTTGTTAGATTTATTTTGTCTATGACTGAAAATCTTGTTTAGGATGTTAGATGTGTGCAGGCTCATGCGTTGATTGCATTATTTGTGAAGCACACTATTACTCCTCATATTCACTCAATAAAATTAGCGAAAGAGTCTTGGGATTCTCCAGCTACTCTTTATGCAAGTCACAATGAGGCTAAAATTGCATTTTTGTGTAAAGAGCTGGAGGAAAAGATTATGCAAGAGAAAGATGACATAGACACTTTGCTTGTTGGTATCAAGGACATTAGTATGCAGCTCATTTTTGTAGGCAAAGTCATTTTTGACAATTTACTTGTGCAAACTATTCTTGATGCATTGCTGGATTTTTATCAAAATTTTGTTAGTACTTGGACACCCAAGGAACTCCTCAAGCTGTCAAGTTTAATGCATTATGCACATTGCTATTGCAAGATTCCATTAGGAAGAGGTTGGGGTCTAGGAGGGCCTCTTTATTTTCCATGAGCCTATGGAAGTGATTAACATTTTGACAAATAGGTGTATGCCATGTGTACAAGAATGGTGGGTGTGTAAGAGTGATCAGAGGATGCACTTTCCCCCCCCCCCCCCCTCCCCGGCCAAAAAAGGAGGTGGACAATTTTATGATTTTCAGCCTTCCATAACTCCCACATATGATCTCCGATTTGAGCGGAGACCATAGATCTACAATGTATCCCTTGATCCATAGATATGCTACATGATATAGTTTTACCGCTAGAATTTGAATTCCATTTTGGGGGGAAGTTTAAATTCAAATATGTTGGGTGCATAGCTATGGTGGGTGATACCTTGGGCAAGCCATGGCGACAGAGAAGGCAGAAGAATGAGAGAGAGAGAGAGAGAGAGAGAGAGAGAGAAGAGAGAGAGAGGAGAGAGAGAGAGAGAGAGGAGAGAGCGAGAGAGAGAGAAAGAGAGTCAACATGGTGAAAACACCACGCTATTTTATAATTAAAACTTCCTTATACATATAAAGAGCTATCTTGCCATGCAAAATACAAGCGTATCTGCATGCCTTTAAGAGGCATTTCCCACGACAAGGGCTTGAACCCAACAACCCCCCCCCCCCCCCCCCCCCTGCCCAAACCCCTGACAATGGATGTGAGACAATGGCAGAGTTAAATCACCTGAAACTATGAGTAGAAATCCCCCCCTTGACAATAACATAGGTTTGTGTGTGCACTTCATACAATAACATAGGTGGGTGTATGCACTTCCCTCAAATAACTATCAGTGTGATACAAACCAGAACTGAGAACCAAACACAAAAGGGAGGTCTACCACTTTTGTTTGTGGCAATGTCTATAACCCTATTCAAAATTTTATTGCATGGAAATAACTGGCAGATTCAAGCCTAACACAAAGCTTTGTATGATCATTTTGACATTAGACAAAAGATGACAAATCTATGACACTAAACAAGCAAAAATCAGTTTGTGAAATTCTTGTACTGCAATCTCAAAGTAGATCTTCATGTGTAGCATTTGTTGATGTACGGAGTGCTTAAAATGAACCGTGAAGAGAGTCATCATCAAATTTCTTTCTTGATGAGCTTTGATCTTGTTGAATTTCGATGCCATATTGAAGCCTTCAAGAAACCTGGTAATGAGGGTCATTGCATTGTCTTTACCTTATTGTTTATGTTGACTTGTACTGTTTTGATATGCTTAGCAAAGAGAAATCACCCTCTGCAGTCTTTGGTAGCGCCAGTAAAACCCTAAGGTATCGTCCTAAAAAGCACTATGTGCATGCAAGATCTTGTCATCACACCTTGGCAATTGCGGCTTTTGAGATGCTTGCAAGGAGGAGGACCTTCCCCATCTAGTTGTCAAGATCAACCAAGTGCTTTGCAGTAGCATTTTGAAAAGCTCCTGCCAATGCACTTTACACAACCGTTATGCCATGCATGTTGAAATGTTGTCTATGCCACCAAGGGGCTGTGTTTTGAGAAGCACACTATCAGTCTCCTATGTCTTGAGATGTTGCCGGATCTGCTGTGTATTGAGATGATGCCGTCTGCGCCTATGGTCTTTGCCGGCCTAGGAACAACCGCCACAGCATGGCCTTTTGAGATGTAAGTAAGATGGAGGGACTTCAACTGCCTCTTGCTACGCCTAGACGTCACAAAAACATCAGCATTTTGAGAGGCGATGCCGCGCTTGGCTTGTCTAAAAAAATTAACGACAACTTTCTCAAGCTTGCCTTACCTTGCAAGCACCAAGCTCTTATACCAGTGGTGGGTGCACAACTATGGTGGGTGATACCTTGGGCAAGCCATAGTGAGAGAGAAGGCAGAAGAACGAGAGACAGAGAGAGAGAGAGAGAGAGCACAAAGAGTCAACACGATAAAACACCCACGCTATACTATAAATTAAACCTCTAAAAAAGCCATCTTGCCATGCAAACTACAAGTGTATCTGCATGCCTTTAAGAGGAATTTCCCATGGCTACACCGACAAGGGCTTGAACCCAACAAAATAAACTAGCCGTTTGCCTATTTGAATTCAAAATCTGTCCTTTGATTACTTTCTTAATACTAAAGGTTTGAATTTCTTAAATTGCCAGATAAAGAGGCCCTCCTAGACCCCATTCTCTTCCTAATGACTTTCAAGAAAAAACAAGGCTAAAAAACCTCCAATTGAATAGGTTTTTTTTTGTTGCTCAAAGAAAAGGTGGTGATAGCAATGTAGCCACTTCTTGTGGCTCTTCAATGAGTGGCAAATCACATATTCCTAAAACTTCTAGTGTCATCACCTCGTCTGGAAACTTTGGTGAAAATAGCAAGAAGAAGTTGTGTTTCCATTATTACAAGGCTAATGATCACTTGATAAAGCAATGTCCTAAGTTGAAGGCAAAATAGGCCAAGAAAAAAAAAATTGGATCCACTACAAGTGCAGCGATTGTAGAATCTTCTAGGAAAGGAGAGTGTGATGTTGATGTAGATGTAGAGTGGCCATTTAGTGCAAAGTGCACTTATGATCCTTTTTTCCATGATGCATGTATGTCAATTACTGTAGATTCACATGTGTAGTACTTTAATATGTGTGATGTTGATGTAGATGTAGAGTGGCCATTTATGCAAGTGCACTTATGATCCTTTTTTCCATGATGCATGTATGTCAATTACTGTAGATTCACATGTGTAGTACTTTAATATTGGTGTTGCAAAGCACATTGAGGTGCATTATCACTGTGTCAGAGAGAAAGACTCCCAACAAGAGAGATCAGCTTGGCCTATGTGCCAACATAGGACAACTTGCAGATCTATTCAAAAAGGCATTGCCTCATGAGAAGTGAGAATTTTTAAGGTTTGTGC
>NW_028221561.1:0-78506 GCF_014529385.1 Adiantum capillus-veneris
CAAGCCAAATTTTTTCCCGGACCCAAAGGTTTGTTGAGCCACTCACCCTTCCGCTACCTCTACCCCTTTCCCCCAGAGTACATGAACAGAAGAAAGGTACGCATGTGCATACGAGCATATGAGGTAACCTAAACCTTTATTTCTCAATTCTGTAAACAGAAAACAAAACACAGATGTGTGCGTGCGTGCACGTACCTGTGAATGGTGATGCTGGTGGCCCTGCTGTTGCCCTTTCGAGGATGTACCCTTTGGCTGCCCCTTCGTGTTCGCACCCTTTCCCGCCGATGTGCCTCTACGTGCTCGCACCCCTTGGCGTATGATCTGCTGGTTGCCCCTTCTGATTTTTTTTTTGCTGGCACCGCTTCGTGGCCACACAAACACTCGCATCCCTTGATAGTGGAGAGACGCACCCCTTGGGGTATCAAATCACACACGCCCCAAGCAGGCAATGTTTTTTTTCTCAAGCGGCAACTCGCAGCAATTCTTACGCTGGCTGTTTTGGTTACAAAAGACCAGCAGCGTTTCAGTTTTTTTAACGAAGCTATATCTCAAGTAAGTGGCCACTTAAAAAAACCTCCAAGTGCGTGCCAAACTTGGCCGGCCAACCCAAATTATTACTAACCAATATGAATGCACCCCTGGACAAAGTATTACTTGCGTAAAAACAATCCCCAGCATGACGTTTCAACGCAGCAAACTGCCTTGCTCCACTCTCCTGCTGGCAGTTTTGGCCTCTGGCCACTGCATTCTCGCGGCAGGTCCCACACACTTGCTATGGCCGACGAGCACTAGTGGGCAGATTTCCCTTACATCTCGTACATAGACGAGCTTACCGACCTCGAGTTGCCGGCGTACCCTCTCTCGGCACCCGATCTCATAATCATTCCCAATACCCGGCACCCGAACCAGAAGTCGTCATAATTCCCGATTCCCTAATTCCAAAGTTGAAACCATTCCAGACGCAGTTTTTGCTCTCGAAGTATCAGTTTCCGTTGAACAGTCGACATGGCCGAATCACACAATGACGACGACAATATTTTACCCGAGGATCCAAAAGCAGTTCTCAAAAAGCAGATGATAGCAATTTCATCAAGCCTCGCGTCGATTCACACTCGCTTGGATCAGATGCAAATGCAAACCCCTTCTCGGAGTCAACCAACAACTTCTCGAACAATACATGCATCTTCTTCCGACGCTTCAGTGGTCGACCAGAAAGAACCACTCAAACATAAGCCTTTGGAACCGAAATTTTCTCACCCAAAGCATGGTTTCTCAGAGACAATCAGACACAAAGTACCTTCATGCGAGCAACAAAAGTCTCAACATGAATATTCTTGGAAATGTTACAATTCTAAGCAGTAAACTTCTTATTGGAATCATCAGCAACAAAAGCAACAATATGAAGCTTCCAACAGATCATCAACAATATCAAGGTGGGCTTACTTAGTGGCACATATATCCAACCCTAGTCGAGTACTCGGTCGTGAATGCCGCGACGCTAAACAAGTTCCCCCTCACGAGCCATGCCCTACATTTAAGTCTTTCTTATCTGATGGTGGTAAAGTTGAAGATTTATTGATCCTTTCCTTGTGCAAGAGGATCCTTCAGAGGTCTAAGAAGCAACAACTCCCTTGACCTCCCCCTTCTCAATTGGAAGCCTTAATACCCGATGAGAAAGCTGAAGATTTAGAAGATTTCAATTCTTGTGTGACAACGAACAAGCACATAACCCCTTCTTTGGTCGTGATCCAGGCAGGAAACTTCGCCTCGTCACCGCCCTTGCAGAATACAGTCTTTGTTCCTGAACAGATATCAAATTCAGTGGTGAATGACAATTTTTCAAAGTTGAATACTCCATTCCTTACCTTCGATGATGCAAAGGATAAAGCAGATACAGACTCTTGCAGCATGACTTTAGTCGCCGCAATTGAATCATTGGACAGAAACTGTTCTATTGATAAACCTTTACAAATGGATCTACCTCCAAACACTACTCTGTCTCAGTCTACGACATCCCTTTAAAAGGATCTTATTGTTCTAGACCAACCAATGGAATACCTTACAGATTTCCAACCAATGGTCATCATTCAACAGAAAACTCAAGTCAGTTTACCAATAATTTCACTCGAAGCAGATACAGATTCAATCTTTTCTTGGACAAAGCTCGAAGTTACAAAAGACTTTGACAAAGGCACTAATCAAGTTGCAGATATGATACTCATACTTTTGACAAAGACGAGACAAGTTGCAAATATGATCAGTTTTCAGTTTGGCAAAATAGTCATGGTCAATAACAGTGCCATGACATGGGACTTAACAGAAAGAGCTTTGGATGCAGAAGCACTACAACAATACATTTCCTTCTCCCGGAGTTTCTTCAACTACCTTGGGTTTTATTTAAAGAGGGAGGGAATGTCACGATTGTGACTATGTTGCAGTATAACATCTACTCCTAGTTGCAGATACGCGAAGTGCCATGCCAAGGACCCCTTGCGCTTGGATGGTCACACCCCTTTGCCCAAGAGACGTGCCTCTTCGCCAAAAGCCACACTCCTTCGATCGACTGGTCACACCCCTTCGCTCTACGGGTGCGACTCTTCGCCCAATGGTTGTAGCTCTTTGCCGAAAAGATGCGTCTTTACGTCTAAAGTCATGTCTCTTCACCAAGAGACATGTCTTTTCATTTATGTCTCTTCGTCTCCTATATAAGGAGCCTATTGTATTCAGTTTTCAACAAGTCAATCAATCAAACACAGAGTCTTCTAAGTCTTGTCTCGAGTACAATTCAAGTTTCTTAAGTCTTAATCATGAGTTTAAGTACTTAATAAAGGATTAGTACCTAGAATCCTTACACCCAGAGTGCTCCTTGTTATGTATTTGTACATGAGGATTCATGGACAGAGGATGTAGCTTTACAGAGTGCATGCTCATCCGGGGCATGGGTTGGACAGTCACTTCAGACATGCCTCTCTTGTGGTCTCTCGGATGTGGATTACTCCCCATCCAAGCCGGCTTCATAGATTGTGAGGTTGACTGTCGCGGGAACATCGATTTTCTCTCATTGATTCCATGAGGATTGTCTCCTGGAATGTGCAAGGTCTAGGTGGACCCCAAGTTTTACGTTAGGGGTCGTTTGTGACAGGAGCTTTAGAGATGCCTTGTGGGTGGTACAATAGATATTCTTATGCTTTAGGAGCATCACCTTTGTGAGCCGCATTCGGCGCTATGGACAGATCTTTCGCAGCCGTTATGAGACTTTTTGGTCAGCCGCTTTTTGGTCTGGAGATATTCAGGGAGGTGTATGTATGACTATTGCGGACTCATGGCAACATGCCATTGTGGACAAAGATATTATTGTGCCAAGCAGGGCCCAATGTTAGAGTGCAGCGGAATGAATGTTTGAACTTTGCTCAAGATGATGCTCCGAATTGTGCTCAAGGTTCCTTTTCGTTCTTATGGAAGGTAGAGCCTTCCGTTCTTAATGAGAGAGTGCAATGATCATAACAAAGTGAACGGACACTGTGCGTGCAAGTGTATGAGACTGAGAGATAGAGAGAGAAGAGAATACGACACCAAGACGTTGTAAAACCCTCCTCCGAAGGCCCCACTCTCGATGGCGAGAGCAGTCTACTTATGATTACACAATCTCTACAATGCTTGGACTTGCTGACGATGTCGACGACGATGAGGACAACGACGAGACGGGCTGAAATCTGAGAATGCTAAGGGCTGAAATCTGCAAATTTTTAGCTGCTGAATTCTGACTCTATGTCGATGACGATGGTACGACGATGACGCGCTGAAAACGCAGATGCTGAAATCTGCGTTTTCCGGGCTGAAACTGCAAACCTTGCGGAAACTGACTGTGCGGCGAGGAACTGCTGCGGGAAGGTGAGATCTGCGAGGTTCGGGACTTGATCAACGGCGTCTAAGGGCTGAAAACTGAAAACGCTGATGGTTCTTGAGGTTCCGTCGTGAAGAATCTCCAAAACGCTGGGGTATAATGCAGATGCAAAAACGCTAGGACTGAAAATCTGCTACTGTCTCGTCGGTTGTCCTGCAAATGCAAAACGCTAGGCTGATCTGCTGTGTCTTGACGACGCCGGGGCTGATTTGCTGTGCACAAATCGCCAAGGCTGATTTGATGCAAAAACGCTAGGTCTTCTGTGGAGAAAACGCCAGAGTAGTCGCGGGGTTGGTCTTTGAGAAGTTGCCTGTTGAGCAAGGTGCTCCTGCTGCCTCTTCTGCCAATTAGTGCTAGCCTAGGTTTGCTTATATACAAACTTACTCAATTTGCCCTACCTACTTTCCAACAAAAGTAACTTAAAAATAATAAGTGAAAAATGTCAAAAATAGGGAAAATAGGCTAAATGCATTGGAAAATTCCCCTGAAGGATTCTGATGGATTCTGATGGAATGCTTATGATGTGTGCGACCGGAGGATATGCATCTATACTAAGTGTTTGGGCATCCATGGTCTTCGAACAGACTCACAAAAGTGCCAGAACACTTCTAAATCTAGACTGACTGGACTGACTGAACCCTGTCGTGCTGTAGCTTGTCCACGGGCACATAGGGTTGGATGTGTCACGTGACATTCCCTCCTTTTCAAAGTGAGGTACTAGTACCGAACTGTATGGCGTCGAGGAGATCGCCAATAGCATCCGGAATCCTGGAAGGGACTCTTCGTCGGCCCACTCTGATGTGTGGGTCGTGCGGTATTTGAACTTCATGAAGGTCTGCAACGCTTGCTTCTTTGGCCGCACCAAAGCGGCAAAGTCTTCTGTGGCTCCTTCAATGCTTCAACTTCATCGAGAGTCATGCTGTAAGAATCTCCATGGCTGAAAATTCCTCTAACACAAAAACATGAACATACCCATTCCATGTAAAGTGAATGGAAAAAATCTCGTCTTCCTAAAAGACTGTGCATGCAATGTAGATAAACAAATAGACGGAGTGTCAAACTGTTCACCACACACACGCAACCCATGAGATTGAATCTTTCTCTGCGGATCTGAAGCAATCAACTGTGGCAATTCACAACGGAAATGCCCATGCTTGGTGCTCATACTTTCATGTGCTCTTTCTACAACTGTCGTGCCAAGGAAGAGACATGGAATTGACGTCCTTGAAATGCATACTTTTCAGCTTTTCATAAACAATCCTCCGCATATATTCGTGCTCATTCATGAGCGAAACGTGTTCAACGTACAATATGTCATACCTAGTAAAAGGAATCACATAAAGACGCTGACTAAAATACAGAAAACGATCACGAATGAAACACTCGAACAATACGTGCTGACAAATCATTCAAACACATAATACTTCTTGTGGGGGTTCTTGGGACCTAGGCTCGAGAGCCAAGATCGGTCCTTTTTGTTTGATCGAATCTTCCTGTGGGGTTCTGTGGACCTCGACTCGAGAGCCAAGATCGGTTCTTCGTGATTGATTGAATCTGCAATGAGGTTAGCTTCACTAGAGAAAGTATCAACTAACACATCATCCTTGTAAACAATCACAACATCTTTATGCAACTCATCATGCTTGTGAGAAATCACATCTTGATCATGCAAATCATCATGCTTGTCATTGTCATCCAAATCCTCATGCAAATCATTGGCATTCAAATCATCATGCTCATCATTATCATTTAATTCATCATGCTTCTCATAATCATGCAATTCCTGTGTGTCATGCTTTGGAGAAGAAGAGACTGAGAGAGTCTCCTTTTCCCGAATCTTTTGCATCTGTGCTTGAACTTGAAAAAGAGTCGCAAGAATTCTTTCATGTGTTGATCGCTCTTCTCTTGTCGTGCTTGGTCTCGCTCCATTGTGATTTGCCACAGTTGATAGATTTAGATCAGAAAGTCAAGATCCGACCCCATTGTTTGCGTGTGTTTGATGAACGGTTTAGCACTCTGTCTATATGTTCATCTACATTGCATGCACAGTCTTTAAAGAAGCCTAGAATTTTTCCAGTCACTTAAAGAAGGTAGACGCATGACTAAAGACAAAGTTGAAGCATTGACGGAGCCACAAATGACTTTGTCGCTTTCGGCGCGGCCCAAAGAAGCAAGCGTTGTAGACCTTTATGAAGTTCAAGTATCGCATGACCCACGCATCAGAGTGGGCCGACGAAGAGTCCTTTCCAGGATTCCAGACGTTGTTGGCGATCTCTCTCGATGCCATATAGTTCGGTGCCAGTACCTCACATTGAAAAGGAGGGGATGTCACGTGCACATCTAATTCTATGTGTATGTGGACAAGCTACTTCATGACATGGGTTAAATTCAATTCAGTTAGCCTAGCTTAGGAAGTATTTTGGCACTTTTGTGAGTTTGCTCGAAGACCGTACATGTTCAAACACTTAGAGTAAATGCATATCCTCTTGTTGCACATAGCATGATCATCAGATTACAGTCAAAACCCATCAGGAGCATTTTTACAGTGCATAGACCTATTTTCCCTATTTTAGCCATTTTTCACTTATTATGAAGTGACTTTTGTTGGGAAACTGGGTAGGGCAAATTACCCAAGCCTAATTTGCATACACAGTCTTTAGAGAAGACAAGATTTTTTTTCCATCACTTTACATGGAATGGGTATGTTCATGGTTTTGTGTTGGAAATGGTTTCAGGAATTTTCAGCCATGGAGATTCTTGAAGATGAAAGAAGTAGATCTCTAGACGCAGTTGACACAAGAAAGGAGATTCAAATGACTTTGTCGCTTTCGACGCGGCCCAAAGAAGTAAGCGTTGCAGACCTTTATGAAGTTCAAGTACCGCTCGACCCACACAACAGAGTGGGCCGGCGAAGAGTCCCTTCTAGGATTCCGGATGCTGTTGGCGATCTCCCTCAACGCCATACAGTTCGGTACCAATACCTCACTTTGAAAAGGAGGGGATGTCACGTGACACATCCCAACCCTATGTGTCCGTGGACAAGCTATACCACAGCAGGGTTCAGTCAGTTTAGTCAAGTCTAGATTAGCAGTGATCTGGCACTTTTGTGAGTCTATTCGTAGACCGTGCATGCCTAGTCACTTAGCATAGATGCATATCCTCCGGTTGCACAGAGCATGATCATCGGAATTCCCATCAGAATCCATTAGCATCAATTAGGGGAATTTTCCAGTGCATTTAGCCTATTTTCCTATTTTTGGTTATTTTCACTTATTATTTTTTAAGCGACTTTTCAACAAAAGTAGGTAGGGCAATTTTGCTAAGTTAATATATAAGCAAACCCAAGTTAGCACTTTCTGACAGAAGAGGCAGCAGGAACTTCCGCTCAACAGGCAATTTCTCAGCAGTACCCCCCTCAGCACCCTCGCCAGACACCATTGCCTAGTCTCTGCAGACTCTGGCGTTTCCTTCCCAACAGGCCATCGCCATCCCCCAGCCCAGTATCCTGGTGTTTTCCTCATCCAGTAGACATCACCAGCAAGCTTCTCAGCCTAGCGTTTCCTCATGATCACCATCAGCGTTTTCAGCTATTACTAACGCCAGCCTCATCAAGCACATCAGCGTTTTTGCTTTGCAGAGTCAGATCAGCCTCGCATGCATCAGATACATCAGCTTTTTGGGATTGCAGATGCAGATCAGCCTAGCGTTTTGGCAAAGGACAGATTCAGCCAGCGTTTTGGTTTTCAGCCCTAAACCACATCAGATCCACAACGTTTTTCAGCCTATGACACAGTAGCAGATCAGCCCCAAGTTGGTTGCAGATGTTCCCCCATTTTCAGCCATAAAAACGTAACCAAAACAGTCATTTTCAGCCACCGAAACAGCCTCGAAAAACATTAGTTAGAAGATCCCAGATTTCAGCCATCAAGTCGTCGTCATCGGCATAGTCCAAATTGCATCAGTCCGTTGCATGCGCATTGTACACCTTTGTGCAATCAAAGTAGACCACTCTCGCCGACGAGAGTGGGGCCTTCGGAGGAGGGTTTTACAACCTCTTGGGTGTGGTATCTCTTCTCTCTCCTTCTCTCAGTCTCATTCACTTGCACTCACAATATCCACTCACTTTGTTCGTGATCATAGCACTCTCCATAAGACGGAAAGCTCTCTCTTTCCCTAAGAACTAAAAGGAACCTTGAGCAATAAAGATCACTAATCTTGAGAAAATACAACATTCATTCCGCTCCACCTTACATAAGTGTTAATTCCCGTCGCAGGTTCCCTTTGCAAAGTGCTCTGTGTGTGTGTCTAAAGTAAAGAATTTCGGGTGAAAGCCAACGCCTACCGCCCTACGGGCCGGTTTCATGGTTCCGTTGCCGGGACATCAATCACTTTTTCCTCAAAGAGTGAGCCTCCGTTGTTTTGGGTAAAGACACAGAGTACAAGAACACGGGATTACACTATGGCCGACAAAGGGAAGGGCATTATGGAAGAGGGTTCCTCTTCATAAGACAGACAGGAAATTCCGCATGTACGCCCTGCTAAAAAGTGGTCAAATTAGGGCTGATTTTCTGCTACGTTTTTAGGGTTTGCAAGTATGAACCAAGATGAGATAGGGAGAGGTCTCACGGTGGTAGATTGGCCGCTAGATCTCCTGCGGGAGTGATGTGGGTCTGCCAGGTGACGCACTGCTTGCCGATTCTCTGAGGCGATTGCTTGGATTCTATGACGCATTGGTAAATCATCTTGAAACTTGAGCTTGCTTGGTCGTAGGTGGTACGTCAGTGTTGTGGAATTATGCTCGTTTGCAGAGGCAAGAGCCTCTTGCACAGGTAAAAAGTTAAGGGACAGGTTGCAAGATGCTATGTGGTGAAGTTCAAGAACTATCCACCTATGGATGCAAAGTGGATGGAAGAGCATGAACTGTTAGAGTCACCAATGTATTGCAGCTTTACCTTGAGGCCTTTGGGTTACAGCCTACATATGCCCCAACCCAATGTCTGCAAAGGAGGGGTAATGATAAAGCTAGCACATGAAATGTACTCATGGATTCAGTGCAACATTAGTGTATAGTTTCACAAAAGTATGAAGGTCTCATTAAGTCATTTGTACATATGTTTTGACAGTCTTTGTTGCGGATACATGCGATGATAAAAGGGTGCTTACCACACAAGATCATCTATGGCATGTATTTATGGTATGCAATGAGGACGTTTGCGATTTCAAGAGGGGGGTATGTCACGAGGACGTGGCTACTGCTAACCTTAGTTGTTGGTTTCTTTCCAATGATTTTCGTTTAATTTTTGAGACCCTCTTTTTGAAGTTGCAAATGGTCGGACATTGTATGGCCAATGTGAACGGTAGTTTTACCCACAGACGAGAAGTTGGTCGGCACTGGAATTCGTATAGTAAGAGGATCTCTAGGCTCAGTGCAAGGTCATGTAGGTCTCCCCGTCGCCCATAGCAAGGTGGTGGATACTAGGAAGTGAACTCAATAAAGGCATAAAGTCAAGGTGGGATCACCAACAGAAAGTGTTCGATAGTTGGGCCACATTGCACTTTTGGATGCGGTCCCAATGAGGATAGATGGTCAGAAGCCCAGTGGGAGCCCAACGGAAGCATCTCCTGAAAATTAGGAAACTACTATTTTGGGCCACAAAATCTATTCGCGTCATTAGCTTCAGAATGACAAGGGGAACATTTTATTACTCTGTTGCAAAGTCAACTGATGCACCAGTTGAGAGATTTTTAAGCAGGAAGCCCAATGCGGGGAAATTGCATGTATGAGTGCCAAGTGACACTTTTTGGCCAATTTACCAAGTTTGGGAGAAGAGAACTCGTAATTGACTTTTTGGAGCAGTTTTGGAGGCTGATAACTATGATTTTCAGCCATTTCTCTCCATTTTTGAGCTTCCCATGACTTTACCTATGACCAAGGAGCTCAATTTCAGCATTGGAAGGCATCAGATGCGTGTTTACAGGGCTGTCTTGCTGCATTTTCAACGATACACAGGTTTTGGCAGCCATGGAAATCTTCCCCTTTTTGCATCTATTTGTTCACAAATGCATTACAGGTCAAGGGCAGCAGAGAGGGCGCTCGATTTATGCTGGGGGGATGCTTCGTTGAGAACCTGTCTCATAGGTTAAGAGCTATGGAGTGCTTGCTTTCCTCTCTATGTATAGTGTGGTGCTAGGAGTGATGACCTGCACACTACACACTGCTCTCTCTCCCCCCTACGTGCAGTTATGTGATGCCCCACAAGAGGGCTCTTCATTTGATTGATGTACAGCTGTGCGGTTTCATGCTTTTGTGTTGAGGCAAGAGCCTCCTTGAGCAGGAACAGGGGTAGATAACTGCTACTTAAAAGCAGGCACCGGTGAGGGTCATAACCTCACTGTACAGGTGCGTTTTCAGCGCTGTGTATGCTCTGTAAATTGAATGTTTTCAGCCATACGGACGCCAGAACCATTGGGAATAGTGTCCCACTAGCAGAGGACAGTTAGGGGACTGTTTGGGGCTGAAAACAGGGCAAAAACCAATAAATACAGCGTGCTGAATTTACTGTTCTGGGCAGGAATCAGAGGGTGTATGCTAGTGGAAGTGAGTTCCAACAGGGGAATTGGTTTCGCGCAAGTTTTGGGATTGTTATGTTGCCGAAATTTGGCCAAATCAAGTGGTATCTAGTTGGATATAGACAAAGGATTCCCTCTTACAGGGCATAAGCCATAAAGATCACTTGCAAGAGAAGGATACAATAAATTTTTTCGAACTGCTATTTTTCTTATAGGCAGTGCCATGCAATGGTGGATGTCTATAGCTACCAAGCCGCACGCTCCAAGGACTTGGCAAGCTTTTAAGAAATTTTTTGTCCGAAGTTATATGGTTTTTGCATAGTTACTTGGAACGGGAACGGGGAACGAGAATGGGAGGGAGGAGGGGGGCCGGAACAAGAACGGGGCTGAAACGGTAGACCAAAGAAACTATATATATTATATGTATCATAAGTTCATATGTTAGTGAAAAACTATAAGCTAAGCTTTTGAATTCAATCATCCTAATTAGAGCCATATTTAGACAAGTTTTACGATGACGGAGCTCCTGACAAGGATGGAGTTTGACGAGAGAGAGAGAGAGAGAGAGAGAGAGAGAGAGAGAGAGAGAGAGAGAGAGAGAGAGAGAGAGAGAGAGAGAGAGAGAGAGAGAATGAAATGATATTTTAACGTCTTCAAAAGGCCGAAATGACCTATGAGACCATTAGATACAAAGTGGTGAATCTAATACAATGTCTGAAGTATAAGTACAAAAAGTATTGAATGTAAAAATGAAAACTGAAAATGAAGTGTGAAATGTGAAAATGTAGAATAGGCCCTCAATGATACTCTGGGTGTCGTACTAGAATGCCTTTGATCCTCTGTTGGAGTCTTTGTCGATGGAGTGTGCTTCTGTGTCTCGGTCGTGGTCGTCTCGATCTCCTGAGCTTAGTCGCCCTGTTAATGAGGGTGCCTCTGGTATGAATGTGGGTACAACCTTGTGCTAGTGGTTGGTCTCCTGGCTCCCTCGATCCAAAGAAGTCTTTGATGTGTCTCTGTGACTGTCGTACTCCATGTCTCCTCAGCAGACTATCTCTATGTCAGTGTAGCTCAAGTAGATATAAGCCAAGGCATCTCTGATCCTGATACCTCATGACTCTATCTAGGGGTCCAAAACCCTCCCTGAATAAGCAATGGAAGCGCCCTCGTATCTCATAATACACAGTGCAGTGGCATATGTAGTGTAGCTCTGTCTTTGGCTCTCTATTGCATAGTTGGCATATCCTAGATTCCGGTGGTATCCCTCTGAATCTACCTGTCTCAATCTCCAACTGGTGTGAGGATGTGCGAATCTGACCAATAGCACATCGCAGACCATGAGACAAATGAGTGTCCATGTAGCTCGGACGAATCAAAAACCCATCTCCCGAAAGTTGGAGAAGATGCTCTTTGTAGAAATCCATCTTTGTGTATGTATATATATATATATATATATATATATATATATATATATATATATATATATATATAGAGAGAGAGAGAGAGAGAGAGAGAGAGAGAGAGAGAGAGAGAGAGAGAGAGAAATGAAATGATATATTAACATCTACAAAAGGCCAAAATGACCTATGAGACCAACTGATTACAATGATGAGTCTATTACCAAGTCTGGGTACAAACAAAGAAAACTACAAACTAAACACTG
Source organism: Adiantum capillus-veneris (assembly GCF_014529385.1). NCBI lineage: Eukaryota > Viridiplantae > Streptophyta > Polypodiopsida > Polypodiales > Pteridaceae > Adiantum > Adiantum capillus-veneris. Next base: position 12,135 of record NW_028221561.1, read on the forward strand.
AGATAGGAGTGCTACCGACTCCTATGGGTGGTTGGTAGGCTGAGCAATGGTATCATGCCACATAGGTACAGAGTGGGGATAAGTGTCACCATGATATAATATAGCAGTAGTAGAAGCCTACCCTGATCGACACTCAGGGTGCCGTGCTAGAATCTTGTGAATCCTCTGCCGCATTCTCTGCTGGTGCTACGTGGCTCCCCTCCTCAGTCGCGGTCGTAAGTGAGCACATATGGGAGTTTATGGTATAAGAATGCAGTGCTTGAAGTGCTCTATCGGCCTGTCTTTACGGCTACGGTGAAGAAGTTATGGCAGTTTGCAGTTTAAGTTTATGCAGATCCATACCGGATTGGGCAACTGCAGCTGAGGGGACAGAAATGAAGTGAATGCATGGGCATGAAGTGCTCACTTTGTGGAGCACGTCGCTGTTTTCAGATTAGTGATAGTTGAGTTGTATGCCAGATGGCTAATGGAGACGCACATGCTTTGGAAGTTAAATATGTTAAATGTGGTGCCCGTACGGAAGCACAGAAAGTTTTTGATGAGCTTCTGTTCAAAAATGTTGTCTCCCGAAGATCATTGGTTGCGGGGAATGCCCAACACGGCAGCGGCAAGGAGCTCTGGGCTATTTTCAACAAGTGCGAATGGAATGCCTTCCGGCAAATGCAATCACCTATACGTGCGTCTTAAAGGCATGTGGCATTATCTGAGATGTTGAAGAGGCCAGTAAATTTCACGATGATATTTTTAGAAAGGGCTTGCCTTGGCCAATATGCATGTCAAATGTGGTGCCCCATAAAACCAAGGGAAGTCGACCACCCACTACAATGAAAAGGGAGGCCGCCCAAGAAGGTGGGAAGGCAGCTCAAATCAAAGGAGGAGGTTAATGGGTGTGAAGGGAGAGAGATAACAGGGGAGTGTGGAACACAGGCAACGACGGCGCCGTCGGTGCTAAAAATAATTAAATTCTATTAAAAAGGGGATTTTTTGGCATGAGGAAGTCACAACGAGAGGAAGACGAGCAGGAAGAGGAGAAAAGGAGTCTCTCTCTCTCTCTCTCTCTCTCTCTCTCTCTCTCTCTCTTTGGACCTTGAAGCAACAAAGGGAAGCAAGTTGAGATGTCGAGCTCGACAAGCAAGGGATAGGAGTTTGAGGTTAAGCGGCAAGGAAGGGATTTCAAAGCAAAGACCGGAAGGAAGGGCTGTCGAAGCCAAGTCTTAAAGCAAGGTCTCGGCAAAGGGAGAGCTTGGACGACCAAAGCATGCTCTTTATCTCGTGCATAAGCGAGGAAGGTACTCGACCTAAGGAAGGGGAGGAAAGCATAAGGGAGCTCCCTCTCGAATCACAAACAAGACTTGCTCTTTCTCTCTCTCGGGTGAGAAGCAAGGTCGAGCCTCGATTGAGGAGGTTGTGTCGCATGAGAGAAGGGTATTCGAGAAAAGGCAAGCAAAGGGATATTTGTTGCATAAGCAAGGATTTTTCGACCTAGTAAAAGGGGGGAGAAGGCACAGCAAAAGGCGTGCATGAGCAAGCTAGGCGTCTCTCTCGTGCATGAGCAAGCTAGAAGCTCTTGTTCTCTCTTTTGAGCTTAATCAAGAAGTATCTCTCTCTCGACCTAAAGAAGGAAGGAGGAGATAAAGCAGGTAAACCTTCTTTTTCTCTCTCTCTCTCTCTCTCTCTCTCTCTCTCTCTGGGAAAGAGAAAGCACCAAGGACATATAAAGCACGATTGCAATCAAAGCAAAACAATTAGATAAGAAGGTTGAAGATTATTTTTGGTGATTGGGGCAAGAGAAGGACGAATTCATCAATCATAGGAGATAAATAGGAAAAGACGAGCTCTTGAGACCTTTGACAAGGGATAGAGTAAAAATAGTTTATTGGCAACCAAAGCTCGTTACTCCTGTAAAACAGGAGCTTAAACTCCTAGTTATCAGATGATCCAAGTGACGGTGCTGTTAACAGTCTTCCTTGGTCAAGGATTAAGTTGTAAAGCTTGACTTGATTAATTGATGATTATGGTGATTGCCATAGCCTTTTTCACCTGTTGTTCTTATTCTCTCGAGTCTCTCACACCTCTCATAGCCAAAGGCTAGATGCCTTTCCGACTCACGTTTTGAACACATATCCCCCGACATACTTGGTGAACCCAACGCGAAACCGAGCCGGGGTGGAAGGTAAAGACGGAGATGCCAGAACAATTGAAGGAGTTTATTGACGATTTCAATTCGAATGGATTTGATAAAAATCTAGCAGTTGCAGATTTGCCAAAAATGCTAGAATTAGTTCAGGGATGTCTACAGGAAGCGAAAGCCATGCAAATAGAAAAGCAAATTGATGATGCAGTAGAGATGGCACTTGATGTTGTATGGGAGCACTAACGTGTTTTTCAAGGATATGATCAAGAAGGTTTTATTGTATGTTATGAAGCCGAGATGAAGAGCCGAAATGTTCTAGAAAATCGGATGATTGCAACTTTTGAAGAGGTTGTAATCTCAGATTTTGAAAAGTAGGTTCAAGAACTGGCAGAAGCATATCCGACACGGTGAGAATATTTTGCAGAGCAATTTATTTACGAAAGCTCAAGGATTCTAGATTTGAAAATAAAAGAGATTACTAAACGAAGCCAGGTTGTCTTCAGTAAAGGTGAAGGGGATCATACGCAGTTCCTCAACTATGATGAATTTTGGGAACACGTTTTTGCAAGAAGTAAAGCCAAAGAAGATGCAGAATTGGAAGTAGGAGATTTAGTTTTAGAGGAGCATATTTTGAGCAACGTAGAAAAGGTAAACGATGAATTTAATACTGAAACAAAATTATATGAATTTTTTTCAAAGATTGCTTGCATGGACGCTACCTTCAATAATGGTCCCAGTGAAGACGTGAGCGGGATGGAAACACACACAACGCCTCTATAATGACCCAACACACACTCTTGAGATGATACACATACACACACACTATGGGGCACCACTCGGCTTACACAATCCACCTGGCCGAGACAGGGAACACACCGATGGAGTGAGAGGAGAGAGACTACCCATTTACCCACTCCACTCAGAGAGACACACACACACACACACACACACACACACACACACACACACCCAAAAAACTCAGCTCAACAGAGGAGAATTTCTGATGTTTAGATACAATTGAGCTTGGGCCAACACCAATGGGGCAAATAGCTCACACAATATGGGTAAAATATGCCAGATACAATCACAAATTGGAGTAGAGGCTTCGCTCATAGGAGAAACTTACATAGCTAAAACAACAGAAAACAGCGAGGAATTTGGCAAAATGGATAGCGCCATCGCGTCCGGAACGGCTCAAAACCCTAGTCTACAATGTCAAATTGCTCAAATCTGACCTCGGATGAGCAGTTTATGGCTAAAACAAGCTCCAAAAACATCAAAAACACAATTGCGGCTGTTCCTCCTCTTCTCTCCATGTTTTTTCTGGTCTTCTCTCAGGTTTTTCAATTTCTACACTTAGATTTTTTACTTGGGCACCCTTGGCCTTTTAGTTGACTTCAAACGAACCCCGAACAAGCCAAAAAGTGGCCTCACAGTGCATAGTATCACCTTGCTGCATCCATCCGCGCACCTGGTACTCAACTTTTTCCAATAATGCATCCCTCAATCACGTGAAGTGGCCCCCAAATACAATTCTCATGATGACCTTTTTGCATAATTATCACAAGAAAACACCCACGTTGTGTCCTCGCTTACCCACGTGCAAGTCTTGACCCCATTCGACCTCCTAACGCCACTAGATGCCATCTCACGCACCTGCTTACCTCATGTCGTCGGCCTGCGGATAGCTTCCTCGAGAAGTTTTACGCGCTACCAACTCCTCATTATTACAGAAAAAACACACTGGTACTGGTGATAGTGAAATTCGATGCATTATGTACATGCTGTCCTACCTGTACACATGTGGGCCCCACGTAGCCACCTGGCTCTGGAAAATGGGCAATTCTCTATTCCATACACCATGCATGGGTATGTACATATGCGCAATCACTTCTTCCAAAAAACTCATGACAACGTAGACTGTACAGCAAGTGGTTCACAAGCTGCTGACCTTCACATGGGTTATTCTGAAGGAGTTCATCAAGCAGATGAGCCTCTACAAGATGCTAATGAAACTATCAGCACTATAGCCGAGCAAGACAACATGTTTGCTGCAGATGATTGCATCAATAAAGCTATTATATACACAGTAGTAGATGAGTGACCAAGATTGTGCACCCAGCACAGGATGAGCCTGAGAATGTCAATGAACCTATGGTTGCTACTAACAATATGTTTGCAGATTCTGTTATCACAGAAGAAGATGCCATAATTGATGATTTCTTGGCTAGATCTGAAGGAGATGATTATAACAGCATAGAAGAGCTTTCTGATGTGTGTACCTCTTCAAAGGGGGTGCCAGATAAACCTTTGCAATGCTATGACGGATTGCTAAGTAACATGGATGCAGATGTGGAAGCAGAGGATGACATGAATGAATATGAAGATTGCCTAGATCATGCTGATTGTGACTAGGTTATTGACATGGATTTTACATCTATGCTTGTACATGGATTGCATGAGGAGATAACTCCTACAGTTTTGATGAATGTTGATATTTTGAAGAGTGATTTTCTTGAGAATGCTATGGATGAAGATTTACAGGCTAAAGCTGTTTTTCATGGTCAAGCTGAAATCCCAATAGGTAAAAATTCCTCTAATGATACAGGTCCAAAGACCCCCATGGTCTTTCGTGATGGCTAGCGAGGGTGATGATGCTAAATCATCATTGATACTGCAAAAAGTGCACAGGGTTTTTCATTTCCTTGGACAATGTGCCAAATGTGGCTCGATTTGGATGTTATTCCTATTGATGCTTATGTCAGTGATGTCATGGCTGTCAGTAAAAGAGTGTCTAAATTCTTTAATACTTTTTGGTAACGAGCTTAAGTTGCCAATTTCTTTTTACGAATGTGGGTGCTGCATTATGCTTCAAGAGAAGCTCTAGTATATTGTGGAGCCCGTCAATGCTATGTGATCTCAATGGTGTTTGATCCAGAAGATTCTAAGGATATTCATAAGCAGATTCAATATGGATGGATACTGTTAAGTATGCATAGTAATTGCGTGCTATTTGAACCAGGGGTAGCATATTTGCACCAGAAATGCTTGATGTTGATTGATACAAGAAATGTATGCTCATGTGGATATTATGATGCTGAAGTATTTGGGCAATTCCTTATTATTCCATTTGATTATGAGGGCTACTAAAGTGCAAGTTGCAGATTCAAAGGATACCAGATGTCTCTTGTAGCAGGTTGCATAATACAAGGTTTTGTTTTTTGGATTTATGCTAAGTCAAAAGAGTTTTTGGTTATGCGATCAATAAGATTACATGGCTAGCTTACAATTGACTTCTTTAAACAATTGATGAAGTAGCTTCACATCTTTTGAGTTGGTTCTGCTACCAAAACTTGAAGTAAAGGACTTGACGGTCATTCCGTGTGCAGACAGAGTAAGGCATACTTGAGCTTGACACGGTTCCCTAAAGCGAGCTTAATGGTCAAGCCACGTGCATCATTAACTGGAGCATTTGGGTATGGCGGGATTCGCTAAAGAGGTTTTCCATAATTGAATTCTTTGGAGATACGGCAGATACGATTCAAAGATTTTTGATGGAGAGCTACCTAATGATTAAGCTAGAACATAGATGATAGGATATACGCCTTATATTTTTTTCCATATGTTTACCAGTTACATGAGTCTGATGATGGAAAAGAGCTTAAGGTATCTATAGCAGATGCAGATTGAAGTGCAATTGGCACAGACCGGAGGCTGTGCAGGTTCAGAGGAGGTGGATGTCGTGCAGCTCCGCTCCCATGCTAAGAAAGATACCAAGAAGATGCACATCAAGCGTACTTGAAGCTTACCTGATCCTTGATCAGTGTTCAAGGCTTGGTAACTGTAATGGAATTGGCCTATTAACTTGAGAGTAGCGGAAATTAGAGAGAGTACTTTTGAGAAATTACTTTGTGAGCATAGCGGGTGAACATAATTGAAGTTAGCAACATAAACATAGCATTTAGTTAACTTGGCATGAACAATACTTTTGCAAGAGAGAATTTAGAGAACATGACAACAATTGAGGACCGGATTTATGTGGAGCCGTGGTCCCCCCTCCAATAGGCATTTGTATTATGATTTCTCCTATCAAGAAAGACTTGTTACAGTACAATCTTTGTGTTCCTTGTGACCTAGGTGATGCAATGAAAATGGAAAGCTTCATGTATCACGAGCATAACATAAACTTTGAAGAAAGCATTAACTATCCGAAGCCTTAGTCCCAAGACCTCAAACACCTTCGAAGGTGGAGAGAGCTAACAGGGAATGAGGGTAGGAAAGAGGAAGAAGAAACATTTTATAGGAGAAAGAATTAGTTCCTCACTTATCATCACTCTTCTTGCTAGCATACATAATAGCATAGTAATGAAGGTGGAGAAGATGGCAAGCTTAAGCATTGAAGCATGGCTCTTGGTTGGATTTGCATTCCATAGCCAAGAGTGTTAGTGTAGGCTCTCAACCTCTACTTGCTTGGAGAAGGAGAGGGAGCTCTTGCACTTTGCACTTCACACAATAAGTGTGTGTGTGTGTGTGTGTGTGTGAGTGTGTGTAGGAGAGTATACCCCCTAAGCAAGCCCCCTACTAGCTTTGGTCGACCCCCCCTTGTAGCTCATGCTTGAAGCTCATTGGACCCCTCCAGACCTAGCCAATATAAGCAGGAGTCATACCAAGCAACAAGGGTAGTCTTGGGACAAGTGTTCCCCTTTCCCCTTTGAGAGAGAGAACTTGATAAATGCTAAAACAATTAATTAAATCTTCTAAATTATCATTGGATCCTTTGGGTGGCCAACCAATAGGCTTCAGGCACACCATGAGGGCAACATGAGGAGGAACTTGACAAGTATCCCTTTTGCTTTCTTTGTACTAGGCATGCCGTGTGTGAGTGTGTGTGTGTTCTTTCTCATCTCCCCTCATGTAGGGCTCGCTTCCTCCTTGTAAGGATTGAATCTTGACTTTTGCACACCTCAAGTCACTCAACCTTGGGCCTAGTTCTCACCACAAGCATAGCCCTTAAGCCCCTCAAGTTTGGGTTGGGTTCTTACCTCAAGTACAACCCTAGCATCTCAAGCATGACAAGCACCTCAAGCATCTCAAGCATCTCAGTCATCAGGCACCTCAAGCACCTTAGTCATCAAGCACGACAAGCACCTTAAGCTTGGGTCGGGTTCCCACCTCAAGCTTAGCCCTAGCTTACCTAAGGTCAAAGGACTTTTACACTAATTATTGGAGGTCTTCAATGAAGCTAACCCTAAGGTCTTATGCTCCATTGGTTAGCCTTGCTCTTTGATGGACCATCTCTCATTTGGGCCCCTTTACTATTGGCCCCGTGTTGAGATAGATCTATAAGCACATGTCTATATCTTAACCCTTGTTCCCGTTTATTCTCCCACATCAAATGATCAGTTTAATATGAGAAAATCATTTGGGTTAGTTAAATATTAGATTTTATGACAATAACAAGCTATTTATATGATTAATGTATTCCACATGCGGCTTAAAAAGGGCAATAGATTCCTTAATGATGCTAAAAAAGAATATGCTTGAAGTGAGCACAGATGGGAGTTTATGGTATAAAACTGCAATACTTGAAGTGCTCTACCGGCCTATCTTTACGGCTCGTCGATTGGAGCTACAGCGAAGAAGTTATGGCAGTTTGAAGTTTAAGTTGATGCAAATCCATACCAGATTGGGCAAGTGCAGCTGAGGGGATAGAAATAAAGTGAATGCATGGGCCTGAAGTGCTCACTTTGTGGAGAATGTTGCTCTTTTCAGATCAGTGATCAGAGTTACAGTTACCAAGATATCGCATGATTAAATTTCATTGGGGGCCAGCTCCGTACCAGTCCAGTCAGCTCGATCGGTGTGCCATCTGGGAATTTTTGAGCTTCAACTAGGGAATGCCAAAAACCGATGTCGTGCTTGGTAGTTCTTTAGTTGAGTTGTATGCCAGATGGCTAATGGGACACACATGCTTTGGAAGTTAAATATGTTAAATCTGGCGCCCGTACGGAAGCACATAAGGTTTTTGATGAGCTTCAGTTCAAAAATGTTCTCCCGGAGATCATTGGTTGCGGGGAATGCCCAAGACGGCTGCGGCAAGGAGCGCAAATTTGGAGCTACTCCAGAACTCACTTGCCACGTCACCGGTGGTCGTTCCCACAACGACGGCGCCGTCGGTGCTAAAAATAATAAAATGCTATTAAAAGGGGGATTTTTTGGCATGAGGAAGTAACAACGAGAGGAAGACGAGCAGGAAGAGGAGAAAAGGAGTCTCTCTCTCTCTCTCTCTCTCTCTCTCTCTCTCTCTCTCAGGACCTTAAAGCAACAAAGGGAAGTAGGTTGAGATGTCGAGCTCTGCAAGCAAGGGATAGGAGTTTGAGGTTAAGCGGCAAGGAAGGGATCTCAAAGCAAAGACCGGAAGGAAGGACTGTCGAAGCCAAGTCTTGAAGCAAGGTCTCGGCAAAGGGAGAGCTTGGACGACCAAAACATGCTCTTTATCTTGTGCATAAGCGAGGAAGGTACTCGACCTAAGGAAGGGGTGGAAAGCATAAGGGAGCTCCCTCTCGGATCACAAGCAAGACTTGCTCTTTCTCTCTCTCGGGTGAGAAGCAAGGTCGAGCCTCGATTGAGGAGGTTGTGTCGCATGAGAGAAGGGTACTCGAGAAAAAGCAAGCAAAGGGATATTTGTTGCATAAGCAAGGATTTTTCGACCTAGTAAAAGGGGAGAAGGCACAGCAAAAGGCGTGCATGAGCAAGCTAGGCGTCTCTCTCGTGCATGAGCAAGCTAGAAGCTCTTGTTCTCTCTTTTGAGCTTAATCAAGAAGTATCTCTCTCTCGACCTAGAGAAGGAAGGAGGAGATAAAGCAGGTACATCCTCTCTCTCTCTCTCTCTCGAACTGGGAAAGAGAAAGCACCAAGGACATATAAAGCACGATTGCAATCAAAGCAAAACAATTAAATAAGGAGGTTGAAGATTATTTTTGGCGATTGGGGCAAGAGAAGCACGAGTTCGTCAAGCATAGGAGACAAATAGGAAAAGACAAGCTCTTGAGACCTTTGACAAGGAATAGAGTAAAAATAGTTTATTGGCAACCAAAGAAGGAAGCCCAACACGGAGGATATTTCCATCGTCGTCATCAATTTAAACTTGAATACTCATCTTGTAAATCTAGGTGTCGTTAACGGCCCGGTTAATCCTGTAAAACGGGAGCTTAAACTCCTAGTTATCAGATGATCCAAGTGACGGTGCTGTTAACAGTAGCCTTGGGTAAGGATGAAGTTGTACTCAAAGCTTGAATTGATTAATTGATGATTATGGTGATTGCCATAGCCTTTTTCACATGTTGTTCTTATTCTCTCGAGTCTCTCACACCTCTCACAACCAGACTCGAAGTATGTTACCCGGAACAGGAACGGGGAACGGGAACGGGAGGGTCTGGACGGGAACGGGGAGGAGGAGCCCGGAACGGTCCGCTAAAGTAAGGCTTGAACTACCTCCATTCAGCTTAGTCCCAAATAAACTCCTAAACAACCCAAAAACTGTCCCCAAATGCTTACTTTTGTCCGTTCCGCCCCCCGTTTCGCCGTTCCGCCTCACGTTCCCCCCGTATCGGAACACCATTCCGGTTACACTCCGTTCCTGAACGTCGTTCCATTGCCAATCCTTTTTGGGAACAGGACTCGTCCGGAACGCCGTTTCGGAGTTTGGACTGTGTTCCACCCATTCCCTGTTACACTGAGCCAAAGGCCCGGCGCCTTCCCGGCTCATGTTTCGAATACATATCCCCCGACAACGCACTAACAGACCAGCGGAGTCGACGGTCCACAGAATTCCAGGACCATCTCCAACCAAACGAGCTAAATCGACCATTGGATTAGTACCTGACATCTATGGCATACGCCTTGAAAGTACAGATCAATTGTGTCGAGCATATGGCAAAGGCAACTGTTTGAAAGCCCTAATTTTCTTTGACTTAAGAGCTACAGAGAACTTCATCCATCTAGAATTCTTGAAGCAGATGCACTTTGATTATGATGCAGAGGGTGGAGAAATTGAAGCTAAGCTAGCCACAAGGCAAACTCAGAAAGTGGTACCGCTCATTGGTGCTCTTCTAGTGACTATCCAAGATTATCATGGAAAAGCCGATTTCCACATGAAGTTGGGCAATTGTGACGTCCTCTTGGGCATGCCTTGGCATGACAAGAATGATGCGACTCTCCAGGTTCGAAACCGAACCATCATTGTGATGCAGAAGGGCAAGCCAGTCGTCCTCAAAGTTCGATTGTCCGAACAAAGCCTTGAATGAGCTCTCTAATTGTTTTATAGTTAGGTACTTTTGAACATTATTTGAGAAAGTATTGTTTGAAATTTGTTTGAAATAGATGCTATCTGTTTTAAACCTGTCTTGGTGCCGATTTGAATTGTCTAACTCTGGTTTTAATACTAGTTTCAATAATTGGTGATTTTTACTTCCGACTCGAGTAGTGAAAAATAATGTTTGAAAATGCTTGTTCATACTCATGGCGCGGACCCTTGTGGTTATTCGCGGGGGGAGTATTGAATGATTCAAAAGTGTTGTATTTACTTATGGCCCAGACCTAGGTGGTTATTTACAAGGGTAGTATTAAGAAGTCTGAGCAGTCCTTATTCTCACCACCTCCAAACGATGCAGGCTGCGGTCTGAGGGGAATTTGGTTGTAAAAGGCCTCTATATCTAATGGCCCGGACCTTTTTAGGTTATTTGCAGAGGAGTGATGAGGGAGTCGTTGAACAGCTCATGGCCCGGACCGGGATGGTTATTTGTGGGGGGAGTGTTCATTGGCGACTTTATGTTTCTATGTCTTGTAACATGCATATGTGAGCATTTGTGTTGCATTCTGATGTGCCAACTACTGAATATTCCTAATTGGATGAAATTGACTAGGTATGTGATTTTAGTGCATCAAGACACCCGTGGAAGATCAGCGCACTCGGTGTGATGGCTAATTTTACTACGCTGTAATATCAAGAGTTCCGATCTGGACGAAAGGAGAAGCCAACTCCTTGATCAAAAGAGGCGAAAGGAGAAGCCAACTCCTTAACAAAAAAAGAGCAAAATCATTGTATCTCGGAATGTCCCTCAGAATGACCCTCGGATATTTTTGAACTAACTTAAGTTGTTTTGCAGATATGATGTAATCGCGGACGATTACTTTCTTTCAAGAAGGGGGGATGTCACAAATTGGTGACGTGTCAAGCCACTAAAGAACGGAGCCAACCTTCAGATCAAGGCGAGGGGCCTAAAGCCTAAGAAGAACAAGCAACAGAAGAAGAAGTCCTACCAACTTATGGCGCTCCATTCGATGGGGCCCAAGTGACATAAAGGCATATAAATAAAGCAGGACCCACACACACAGCTCGGATTTTCCGCTGACTGTTAACATGGAAAAACTGTACAGATTTCCACAAAATGCATTGACAATGCTGACGTGGCAGTTGTACGGATTTTCGCAAAACGCAGAGACAGATTCTTGGGCATTGCTTTTGCATCAGATACTTTTGAGTTTGAAGGCTTTTCATGTAAAGTGTTTTTGAGCCTAGGGTCTTTAAATATGAGGCCATGGGGTCATTCTCTAGCATGCTTATGGACGAAGGTGCAGAGTGTGGAGTATCGGCTTGTATTGTGTTGATGCAATATAAAGAAATACCGAAAGGGGCTCCAAGGTTTGGGGCCAATACTCTCTGGGGTGGAATTCCGCCACTCCGTGTCGTGTATGGTCTCTCTTTTTCAATTCAATTGTTATTGAAGTGCTAAAAGTGTGTTTAGTTTGTTCTTTTCTGTTGGCACGTGGTGCCCGTCTTGTGACAGCTCCATGGGAGGGGCTGATCGACATTTGTGCTTCAGCCCACCCAACGTTTTTGGAGCAGCCCCGCCTTGTGTTTACTAGGCAGCTAGTGCTTTCCTTTGTAGCAGTTTGGAGCAGCAAGAGACTATCCCCCTTAGCATTTTCCTTAGGGCTATTTTTCCTTAGGGCACCAATAGCTTGGCGATCTCGTGTGGAGGGCACGCACCTACCGATGGTGCAATCCGTTGGGAGCAAGACTTCATGACACCTTGAGGAGAGCATCGCATGTCCCCGTTTCCCGTGCCCATCCTAATTTCTCGTTCCGGATCCCCTTTCCGTGTTTTAAACGTGAGTGTCCAAAACAAGGAATGGCATTTCCTGCATGTTGTTGTTCCTCGTTACCCGTTCCGATTTTTGTTCCGGGTAACTAAAGCTTCAGTTAGTCATTTTTTGAGGTAAGCAAATGTGTCGGCCTCAAACTTTGACCATTGGAAGGGTATAGTAGCACTGGTCAGGTGGGTCAGTGGTTGAGCAGCCTCTGCATACATACGAAACCTGCGATGATATCCTGTGTGGCCTACAAAGCTCTAAACACTTTTGGAGGCAACCGAAAAATGGCTACTATCTTATGAAGGTAAAGAGCTAAACCTTGAGCAGGCACCACATGGCCTAAAAGCGTACCTTCATTGATCAAAAAATGGCATTTGTTAGGATTGAGCTTTAGGCGTGCCTCCATGCAAACTGAGGAAGACGGCACAGAGAAGAGCAAGGTGCTCTCCACTTGGATGAAACATTGAGCGTCGGAGAAGGTTGAAACATCATCCATGAATATGCGAAGATGATCAATGACCAAAGGATAAAAGATGAGATAGATATATTGTACGATTAAATGAAGGTGGAGCATTTTTCAGCCTAAAAGACATTCTGGTATAAATGAAAATACCCCATGGAGTCACAAAAGCACTTTTGATCTGATCAGCAGGATGGATGCCCAACTGATTGTAGCCATTGAATCCATCCATGAAATTGTAAAGTATGTGGCATGCCACATCCTCAAGCACGCATTCGGTGAAGGATGCGGGAAAACTATTCGGGACTGTTACCTTGTTCAAGGCACGATAGTCGACGCACACAGATTTTACCAAATTGCTTCTTGGGTGCGATGACCATGGTTGATAGCCACTTTGAGTGCTCCACAGGTACAATGATCTCTGCTTCTTGCATTTTCTCTAGCTCCACTTTGACAGCTTCTACATACTTTGGGTTGAGCTTGTAAGCTCTGCCTCTGACTGGCTTAGCCCCCTCGACCAGAGGGATAGTGTGGAGTCTGGACACCCAATTCTGGTGGGATTCCTTCCAAATCTTTGTAAGACCAGGCAAAAACATCCTTGAAAGAGTGCATAAAATTGGCTACCTGATCGAGCAGCACGAGGTGATCCCATAACCAAGCGGCTAAAAGGATGGGCTCAATGTTGTCAGGGTCGCCCAGGTTGACTTCTCTGCTTGGGTCAAGTGCTAGACTTACACCCTCTGCTACTTCACAGGTTTAGGGCATACTTGCATGGCTAGTATGACTCCGGGCTAGCCACCCATAGTCTAGGTTGCACCTGGTCCCCGGCCGACCGCCCACCTTTGTTCGAGCGCCCTCTTATATTTCCATACATTTATTTTCTTGTTGGGTCGTGGGGGGTTTTTCTAGGCATTGCCCTACCTACCCTTGGGCACCTATTTATGGGGCCAAGGGGGTACCCACTTGCATCATCTGGTCATTGTGTATTGGGTCTTCTGCTCATGATAGTCATGGGGGGATGATTGCGCCCTCTTCACCATATCTTGCGTTTTTGGTCTACTCTCTCTCTCTCTCTCTCTCTCTCTCTCTCTCTCTCTCTCACGCTTCCGCACACGCACACTCTCACATGGTATCAGCAGCTTCAGGCTCTTCATGTCCAAGGCGCTTCACCTGCAGAGGTTCTCTTCCCAAGATCATCTGGTCATTGTGTATTGGGTCTTCTGCTCATGATAGTCATGGGGGGATGATTGCCCCCTCTTCACCATATCTTGCGTTTCTGGTCTCCTGTCTCTCTCTCTCTCTCTCTCTCTCTCTCATCTCACGCTTTCGCACACACACACTCTCACATGGTCTCAGCAGCTTCAGGCTCTTCACGTCCAAGGCACTTCACCTGTAGAGGTTCTCTTCCCAAGATCAGATCAGCAGGAATTTCTGCAAGATCAGCCAGCATTTTTTGCATAAGCAAGGCAAGCGATGGAACTTGAAGAGTTTTCATCGCGGAGGACCTTCTCCATCTGCCTTTGCTTCTCCCACACCCGGCGATCACTTCCTGGCTGCCAACACTACACTTCTGGGACATTTCCGTTGCCGGAAAACCCTCTCCACCTGCGTTTTTGGTCAGCCAGATTTGCGTTTTTGGACAGCCAGATCTGCGTTTTCAGGACAACAGGGCAGCGTTTTTTGCAAGAGAGGGAGAGCGCTAGCCACACCCACTTAGATCTTGCCTTCCACACGGCTTTGCATCCGATGCATTGCCGTCCTGATTCCTCTCCATCTGCTACAGATTTCAGCCATACACCACCACTGGTTTTTCTCTGTTTTCAGCCCTCCGACGGCTGTGCACATAGAGATAACCCCTCCCTACACCCTCTGCACCGCTCTAGACCATGCCGGGAGCGTATGAGCACGCTGAAAATAGCTGGACAGCAGCGTTTTCATCACCTCGCAGTTGTGTTTTTGGTGGACAGCAGCCACATGGTTTGAGTTTTATTCACAGAGGATAAAGTTACCTCCTGCCAGGACACGAATGGTGGTCCATGCGGTCTCTCAGTGACTGCTGCAGTATACGGTATCTTCGACATCGACTTGATCATCTACAGGCGTACGATCCTTAGGAGATCCATTCATTCCAACCATCATTCGGCAGTTGCGCACTCCAGAGGCGGTGGTGACTTGTGGTTTGCTATGGACACACCTATGCACTCATCAGAAAAGTTCACACGAGATATGGCCATGCTCATGGCATATGGGATTCCGACATTCCTAGAGAAGACACCACCATCTTGGGTGGACACACTTACCACTTGACCTCGACACGTGAGATCACTTGCTAACATAGGAGCATCTACATGGACTTAGGGAGAGGATCTTGGATCTCTTCTTGGACAAGTTCATTGCTTGTGTGTACAGACTGGAGTGGGACTTCAATGCTTTGGACTCTCTTGGAGAGTTTACCCGCAAGATGCGGGAGATCAGGCATCCCGCGACTACATCCGGAGTCACCCGAAGCTTGGCTTGGATGGTAGTGCAGTTGCTCCTCTACACTCCTGATCATTTGGATTGCTACCTTCAGAGTTACTTACACTCACCCTCGGTAACCTTACAACAGACTCATCCCTCGACCTAGGCAATAGGCCACTCCCAACTCATTCACATTGAGAGCCACACGGAGATGCGGTTTGGTGGCGTTGTTGGCGTGGATTCTGTTTTGGTTGACACCGGAGGATTGGAGGCAAGAGATACAGGCAAGACGGCGCAAACAAATTGGTTTGGCCTTTCCTCTTCTCAGAGGATCTTCACAGCGCCGACGGTTCAGTCAAGCTTCCCTACTGCTACAGGATGATTGCGATGCACACAGCTTGGTCTGAGTGGCTGACTAGGCTCAACAACTAGAGGCACATTGGAAGAGGATGTATCCTCAGGCAAGGATTGAATAGAGAACACATAGCATGGCATAGACTTGGTAGCTTCCAACCAATCCAATAGGTCTTTGTCTAGTCCGTCAGGTGGGATCGCTTGTCCCTGGTTGGGATTGAACTCCATTGAGAAAGAACTATGCTGCACTACTGGATCCATGCCTCCATCAAGTCGAATGGGTTTCAATGGGGGAGCCAGGAGTACGTATCCACATAGCATTGTTTCCTCAGTCATGAAGTGCTTTAGTGGTCTGCCGATGAGCAAAGGAAAGCCGCCCTCAACCTCGGGAAGACGAACCACAACAAAATCGAGGCTAAATGTGAAGTCCTGCACTTGTAGAGGCACTTTGTCGACTATGCCCAAGGGGTAAACAGTTCTCTGGTCTGCCAAAGTCACTGTGAATGGGGCGGGCCTAGTAGGCTGAAGACCTAATGCCGGCATAGTGAATTCAAGCATCAGATTGATGCCAGATCCACCATCAACTATGGTACCTAGGTTGTGGAAGTGGAGATGGAAGAGTTAGACCTTCAGGAAGGCAAAGGCCAAGGGCTGCTCTTTGTGAGGAAACCTGTAAGGGCACCAGTGGGCTGCAGCATATCCTTAGGGGTAACCACATGTGTAGCAGGTGACTGCTGAGGGATGGCGCTTACCACCATCAGGTCGATCTTAGGAAAGGTGAACTCTTGTTGGTTCGGAATCGAGCTTGAAGACGTGGATGCCCGTTGCTTGGGACAATCCTTACTATAGTGATCCTTAGCCTCGGGGCAAGGACGGCAAGGAGGAGACCCTTCGGGCAGGGGACATTTGCTTTGGTAATGCCCATATTCCCCGCACCTGTAGCACAAAATGTGGCGATTGGACAAGCGAGTCGCAGGGCGAGGTGGTCTCTACTCCTGTTGCATGGAGGTGTAAAAGCTCTGAGGGGCTGAGGGAGCACTAGCATGATAAAAACTTTGAGATGAGAAAGCACTCTACATATTTTGCATAGCTTGCATAGGAGGGGTTGTTAGCAAAGGTGGCATGTGGTTTGGATTGCCACATGGGGAAACCATATTGGATGCAGGTTCCAAGCCGTGTTGAAGCGTAGGGGCGAGGCTCTGTTGTAATTGTTGCAATCCCTTCAGATAGCAGCACTCTTTGTCATCATGTCCGGGCTTCTCATAGAAGTGACAGTATGCTCGAAGTGGGGGTTCCTATGGAGAATGGCAAGAGCTACACGAAACCATAGCCTTAGACTCAAGTTGAGCCCAGAGCTCTTCTAGCTCCTACTTGATCTGGTCCAAAGCTTCTTAATGTGGAGGCTTCTCCTGTCGAAGAGAGAACGATCTCTTCTCTTGAGAACTCGTTGTAACTTCAATGCTTTGAGTTCCCTACGTAAAGAAGTCAAAGGATCAGAAGGACTTTCCAAAAGTACTAAGGTAGTCTCTACCTGAGGAGAGTCGTTGAATAGCTTCCTTGCCCCTTCTATCCTAGTAGGAGTAGCAACAAACTCCTCCATGTTAAAGTTTAGGCACTTGCCCAATGTGAACCCAGTATTTACTTTGACTTTTAGGGATTTATTTCACTTATTTGTCAAAGTCTGGGTAGGGCAATTTACTGAGATTTCTATGTAAGAAACCCTCAACCCCCATTTGATTATCATATGTTATCTCATTGCCTTGGTTGATTGGTTCAATGCATCTCTCTCTCTCTCTCTCTCTCTCTCTCTCTCTCTCTCTCTCTCCTTGATCTACATGCTTCCGACTTTAACATGGTATCAGAGCATTGTGCGTGAAGGACCTTGGCGGAGCAAGGTGACCCGGAGGAGAAGAAGAAGAAACCCTCTGCTGCCATTACCCTAAAACAATGCCCTGCTGCCCTGCCAATCTCCTGGGCCTTTTTCCTCTCTGCAGGCATTACCGCGGAAATCTGCCCGAACTGCCATCGTTTTGCTCTGCTGCATGGCGTTTTGAAACGCACAGGCCTGCTGCCCTGTTCTACCCGCCTTCGCAGCGATCTGCCCCCAACTCCCTGCTGCCTGGCATTTTTGGCTGCGTTTTTCAGCCCTAAACAGCAGCGTTTCTTGCGTGGACAGCAGCCTCTTCGGAGGCGTTTCTCGAGCAAGAGGAGTTCCTATGTTGGCTAGACCATCATCCAACGTTTTCGGCCTCGCTTGGAGCGCGTTTGGAGTGTTTTTTGCAGGCTGGACAGCAGCCTAATGAAGCGGTCGGGGAGCAGCAAAAGAGGCGAGACAAACCAGCTAAAAGCTATGGAGAGCAGATCAACCTTCAAGTGAGTGGCCTATGCACCGGCACAGTTCTCAAGGAGACCACCCAACTGTTTGGCTCGACATTCTGAAGTCAAAGGCAAATGGGCGAGTTTGATTGAGGACAACGGCATCGACAAGCTTGACACGGATGGCAGTACCAGTACTCAGTTAGCTGCCTCGGTACCCGAGAGGTACGACCACAATTATGACTGTGATTTGACGCTTTGTTTGGCTCGTGAGTTGGAAGCCAAAGGCAAAAGTAGGAATTCACTTGAAGACAAAGTCAAAGGCAAGATGTACAGAGGTTATGGTAATAAAGTTTTGACAGAGGCGACCCGCATGGCACATGTGGTGGTGGCCACAGTGGCCTCGACGTCAAATTTCTAGTCAAAATGACGATGTCACCACTAGCTTCAGCCAGAGAGAGGCTTGTGAGTGGCATAGAGGGGCAGACGGTGCTCCCTATGGACCCTTGTGTAGGAATTCAAGTTATTCGTAGGTCGCAGTTCAAGGCACATGCATCTGGCAGGGAACCAATCAGGCTTATCAAAGAGACTATGGATGGGCGCGCCAATTCATTGTTATTGGTCGGATCATGGACAGAATGTGTTCCAGAGTTTATTATCTTGGAGTGTTATATTTAGGATGTGATATGTTCACAGTTCATGAATGGGGATTATTGGACGTAGTCTTGTCTACAATTCAGATTTTCTACACAGGCAACTGATGGTCTATTTCTTTCAGGTACAAAGTTGAGGAGAGCAACACCGAGGTGTATCCAATAGTCTGCAGTTGCTGGGGTGTCCATGGTTTCTTCTTCATCGACTTGGTTTCACTATTGATGTCCAATATGAGCTGCAGAGAGGGTGTTAAAGTTTAGGCATCTCAAGTGAATTGCCCAGTGTGAACCTAGTATTTATTTTGGCTTTTAGGGATTTATTTCACTTATTTGTCAAAGTTTGGGTAGGGCAATTTATTGAGATTTCTATATAAGAAACCCTCAACCCCCATTGTATTATCATCGGTTATCTCATTGCCTTGGTTGATTGGTTCAGTGCATCTCTCTCTCTCTCTCTCTCTCTCTCTCTCTCTCTCTCTCTCTCTCTCGTGCTTCTCACCTTGGTCTACACGCTTCCGCATCGCCGACTTTGACACTCTAGAGTGGTTGTGTGTGGGCATGGTTCTGGCAGGTCTGGAAGAGGTGGCTGCCCCGAGACTGTGTAGAGAAATGATGCATACTGGCCCCATACCTCCGTAGAAGTGATGACTGGTGGGGGAAAAATGCCCATGGAAGAGTCGCCAAGCCTCATCTGAGTCTTGTATCAAAAACAACTCGTATAAATCCTGCTCTAAGCGAGCTAGAAACGCCCTCTTCTTCCATCGCACCAAGCGTCGATAAGCAATCCGTGGCTACCTATGAGCAATGACTCCTAGAAGTACCTCCCTCTCAAGTCGGGGCTCTAGTCTCTTTTCCATAGTTACGAGAGAACGGACCAGACAAGGCCTAGAACGCCGGAATGGCGTTCCGACCGGTTGCAATTGCAAGAAACGTCCCGGAATGGACAAGCGTTCCGACAAACCGGACAAAACCGGAACGGGCTGGAACGACAACAATGGCTAGAAAAAAGGGTAGCCTATAGAGGAGTGATAGTGTGCTTCACAGACAATGGAATCAATGCATGAGCCTACACATCTCTTACATCCCAAAGAGCCTGCTCAATTGTAGGCAAAACAGCTTTGACAGCAGCAACCCTCGCAGCAAAACCAAGAGCATCCTCAACATCGCTGCATCCACAGTACCAGGACGTACATCAATGCCCTGCACAATGTTCCAAACTCCCTTTGATACAAGTACATATTGCATAATGTAAGCCCACATAGGGTAATTGTCCCCATCCAACTTGTCCTCAGCAGCAAACATCTTGAACACACCTGTGTTGTTAACCATGGAAAATGCCTGCACTTGATGAAATGAGGAGAAACTAAGTGAGACCAACATGTGCTATATAGCACAACCCGCAGTAGACTGTATGGGACTTGTTATGCAGTAATTGGCACTGACAAAAATTTTGCACAAAATGACGAAATTGCCTTTGCAGACCTGGCTATAGTGGAAACAGAGGTCGAAATGAGCCCGAATTGAAATTCTGAGCTCGCCAAAGCTCGTTAAAATTTGAGAAAACGAGCAGAGGTGTTCTGGCGACATTGGCGATTAAGCCCCATAGGACGTAACCTGCTCTGATACCAATTATTGGAATTGGGGTGGCAAGAAAACGCACGCAGCTTGGAGAAGACGAAGGAAGCTCAGAGCACACAACAAAGAGTGTATTACTTAGTGTGCAATGGAAAGATAGATAGCCCTAGAGTGATGGGCGTATATACAATGCACGAGGGGAAAAACCTCTTAAAGAGGGAAATAATGCCTCGGCGGTCCTAGTGTGTTCATACACATCACTACCACATGTATATGGTAACAGTGTCCTCCCGGCCATTTTCTTTCCAGTTGGGCATGCCATGTCATCACTTTGTGAGACCACAACTTGCTCCCTGAGCTCTGTATCCAACAAAATCCTCTATGGGATGCGTAGCATGACCCTGCCACTCCTCTGTCAATCTGACATAGTAAGAATCATTGGTGCATGATCAAAATAAGTAGTCCTGAAACCGGCCCGTAGGGTGGTAGGCTTTCACCCGAAATTCTTTACTTTAGAACACACACAGAGCACTTTGCAAAGGGAACCTGCGACGGGAATTAACACTCAAGCGCACACATGGCTCGGAACCTAGAATGCCCCGAGCAGACGCCGACAACCTGTAGGCCTCAAAATTGGTTCCCCTTTCGGTATTTCTTTATACTCTGAGAGCGTAAATTTACAAAGTAGAGTCCTGGGAATCAATTGTCTATATCCAACTAGATACCACTTGATTTGGCCAAATTTCGGCAACATAACAATCCCAAAACTTGCGCGAAACCAATTCCCTTGTTGGAACTCACTTCCACTAGCATAAATCCTCTGATTCCTGCCCAAAAACAGTAAATTCAGCACGCTGTATTTACTGGTTTTTGCCCTGTTTTCAGCCCCAAACAGTCCCCTAACTGTCCTCTGCCAGTGGGACACTATTCCCAATGGTTTTGACGTCCGTATGGTTGAAAACAATCAATTTACAGCGCATACACAACGCTGAAAACGCACTTGTACGGTGAGGTTATGACCCTCACCGATGCCTGCTTTGGAGTAGCAGTTAGCTACCCCTGTTCCTGCTCAAGGAGGCTCTTGCCTCAACACAAAAGCACGAAACCACACAGCTGTACATCAGTCAAATGAAGAGCCCTCTTGTGGGGCATCACATAACTGCACGTAGGGGGGAGAGAGAGCAGCGTGTAGTGTGCAGGTCATCACTCCTAGCACCACACTGTACATAGAGAGGAAAGCAAGCACTCCATAGCTCTTAACCTGTGAGAGGTTCTCAATGAAGCATCCCCCCAGCATAAATCGAGCGCCCCCTCTGCTGCCCTTGACCTGTAATGCATTTGTGAACAAATAGATGCAAAAAGGGGAAGATTTCCATGGCTGCCAAAACCTGTGTATCGTTGAAAACACAGCAAAACAGCCCTGTAAACACGCATCTGATGCCTTCCAATGCTGAAATTGAGCTCCTTGGTTCTAGGTAAAGTCATGGGAAGCTCAAAAATGCAGAGAAATGGCTGAAAATCACAGTTATCAGCCTCCAAAATTGCTCCAAAAAGTCAGTTACGAGTTTTCTTCTCCCAAACTTGGTAAATTGGCCAAAAAGTGCCACTAAATCTCTCAACTAGTGCATCAGTTGACTTTGCAGCAGAGTAATAAAATTTTCCCCTTGTCATTCTGAAGCTAATGACGCGAATAGATTTCGTGGCCCAAAATAGTAGTTTCCTAATTTTTAGGAGATGCTTCCATTGGGCTCCCATTGGTCTTCTGACCATCTATCCTCATTGGGACCGCATCCAAAAGTGCAATGTGGCCCAACTATCGGACACTTTCTCTTGGTGATCCCACCTTGACTTTATGCCTTTATTGAGTTCACTTCCTAGTATCCACCACCTTGCTAAGTGCGACGGGGGGACCTACATGACCTTGCACTGAGCCTAGACATCCTCTTACTATACGAATTCCAATGCCGACCAACTTCTCGTCTGTGGGTGAAACTACCGTTCACATTGGCCATACAATGTCTGACCATTTGCAACTTCAAAAAGAGGGTCTCAAAAATTAAACGAAAATCATTGGAAAGAAACCAACAACTAAGGTTAGCAGTTGCCACGTCCTCGTGACATACCCCCCTCTTGAAATCGCAAACGTCCTCGATTGCATACCATAAATACATGCCATAGATGATCTTGTGTGGTAAGCACCCTTTTATCATCGCATGTATCCACAAGAAAGACTGTCAAAACATATGTACAAATGACTTAATGAGACCTTCATACTTTTGTGAAACTATACACTGATGTTGCACTGAATCCATGAGTACATTTCATGTGCTAGCTTTATCATTACCCCTCCTTTGCAGACATTGGGTTGGGGCATATGTAGGCTGTAACCCAAAGGCCTCAAGGTAAAGCTGCAATACATTGGTGACTCTGACAGTTCATGCTCTTCCATCCACTTTGCATCCATAGGTGGATAGTTCTTGAACTTCACCACATAGCATCTTGCAACCTGTCCCTTAACTTTTTACCTGTGCAAGAGGCTCTTGCCTCTGCAAACGAGCATAATTCCACAACACTGACGTACCACCTACGACCAAGCAAGCTCAAGTTTCAAGATGATTTACCAATGCGTCATAGAATCCAAGCAATCGCCTCAGAGAATCGGCAAGCAGTGCGTCACCTGGCCGACCCACATCACTCCCGCAGGAGATCTAGCGGCCAATCTACCACCGTGAGACCTCTCCCTATCTCATCTTGGTTCATACTTGCAAACCCTAAAAACGTAGCAGAAAATCAGCCCTAATTTAACCACTTTTTAGCAGGGCGTAGATGCGGAATTTCCTGTCTGTCTTATGAAGAGGAACCCTCTTCCATAATGCCCTTCCCTTTGTCGGCCATAGTGTAATCCTGCGTTCTTGTACTCTGTGTCTTTACCCAAAACAACCGAGGCTCACTCTTTGAGGAAAAAGTGATTGATGTCCCGGCAACGGAACCATGAAACCGGCCCGTAGGGCGGTAGGCGTTGGCTTTCACCCGAAATTCTTTACTTTAGACACACACACAGAGCACTTTGCAAAGGGAACTTGCGACGGAAATTAACACTTATGTAAGGTGGAGCGGAATGAATGTTGTATTTTCTCAAGATTAGTGATCTTTATTGCTCAAGGTTCCTTTTAGTTCTTAGGGAAAGAGAGAGCTTTCCGTCTTATGGAGAGTGCTATGATCACAAACAAAGAGAGTGGATATTGTGCGTGCAAGTGAATGAGACTGAGAGACGGATAGAGAAGAGATACCACATCCAAGAGGTTGTAAAACCCTCCTCCGAAGGCCCCACTCTCGTCGGCGAGAGTGGTCTACTTTGATTGCACAAAGGTGTACAATGCGTATGCAATGGATTGATGCAATTTGGACTATGCCGATGACGACGACGGTGATGACGACGACGACTTGATGGCTGAAATCTGGGATCTTCTAACTGCTGTTTTTCGGGGCTGTTTTGATGGCTGAAAATGACTGTTTTGGTTGCGTTTTTATGGCTGAAAATGGGGGAACATCTGCAACCAACTTGGGGACTGATCTGCTACTGTGTCATAGGCTGAAAAACGCTGTGGATCTGATGTGGTTTAGGGCTGAAAACCAAAACGCTGGCTGAATCTGTCCTTTGCCAAAACGCTAGGCTGATCTGCATCTGCAATCCCAAAAAGCTGATGTATCTGATGCATGCGAGGCTGATCTGACTATGCAAAGCAAAAACGCTGATGTGCTTGATGAGGCTGGCGTTAGTAATAGCTGAAAACGCTGATGGTGATCATGAGGAAACGCTAGGCTGAGAAGCTTGCTGGCGATGTCTACTGGATGAGGAAAACGCCAGGATACTGGGTTGGGGGATGGCGATGGCCTGTTGGGAAGGAAACGCCAGAGTCTGTAGAGGCTAGGTAATGGTGTCTGGCGGGGGTGCTGAGGGGGGTACTGATGAGAAGTTGCTTGTTGAGCGGGAAGCTCCTGCTTCCTCTTCTGCCAGAAAGTGCGAACTTGGGTTTGCTTATATATTAACTTAGCAAAATTGCCCTACCTACTTTTGTTGGAAAGTCGCTTAAAAAATAACAAGTGAAAATAACGAAAAATAGGAAAATAGGCTAAATGCACTGGAAAATTCCCCTAACTGATGCTAATGGATTCTGATGGGAATTCCAATGATCATGACGTGTGCAACCAGAGGATATGCATCTATGCTAAGTGACTGGGCATGCACGGTCTATGAATAGACTCACATAAGTGCCAGATCACTGCTAATCTAAACTTGACTAAACTGACTCAACCCTGCTGTGGTATAGCTTGTCCACGGACACATAGGGTTGGGATGTGTCACGTGACATCCCCTCCTTTTCAAAGTGAGGTACTGGTACCGAACTGTATGGCGTCGAGGGAGATCGCCAACAGCATCCGGAATCCTAGAAGGGACTCTTCGCCGGGAACACTCTGCTGTGTGGGTCGAGCGGTACTTGAACTTCATAAAGGTCTGCAACGCTTGCTTCTTTGGGCCGCGCCGAAAGCGACACAAAGTCGTTTGAATCTCCTTTCTTGTGTCAATTGCGTCTAGAGATCTACTTTCGTCTTCAAGAATCTCCATGGCTGAATATTCCTGAAACCATTTCCAACACAAAACCATGAACATACCCATTCCATGTAAAGTGATGGAAATAAATCTTGTCTTCTCTAAAGACTGTGTATGCAATGTCGATGAACATAGAGACGGAATGACAACTCGTTCATCAAACACATGCAAACAATACGCTCGAATCGTGTCTGTTTGATCGAAATCAATCAACTGTGGCAAATCACAATGGAAATGCCCATGCATGGTGCTAATACTTTCATGTGCTCTTTTGTGTACTGTGTCATGCCAAGGAAGAGACGTGGAATGTGGCTTCCTTACATACATACCTTTCAGCTTTTCATGAACAATCCACATATATTCGTGCTCATCCATGAGAGAAACGTGCTCAACATACAATATGTGATGCCTAGGAAAAGGGATCACATAACTATGCTGACTAAAATACAGGAAACCGTCATGAATGAAACACTCGAACAATGCGTGCGTATCAATCATGCGAACACACAATACTTCCTGTGAGGGTTCTTTGGACCACGGCTCGAGAGCCAAGATCGGTTCTTCGGGATCTATCGAATCTTCTTGTGGGGGTTCTTTGGACCTCGACTCGAAAGCCAAGATCGGTTCTTCGTGATTGATCGAATCTACAACGAGGTTAGCTTCGCTAGAAAAAGCATCCACTAACACATCATCCTTGTGAACAATCACATCATCGTCATGCAATTCATCATGCTTGTGAGAAATCACGTCTTGATCATGCAAATCATCATACTTGTCATTGTCATCCAAATCATCATGCAAATCATTATCCTTCAAATCATCATGCTTCGCATAATCATGCAAATCCTGTGTGTCATGTTGTGGAGAAAAAGAGATTGAGAGAATCTCCTTATCCCGAATCCTATAGTAGCATTGAGAGATGGAGAAGGAGTAATGTCCTCTCCATGAATGACAATAGGAGAATCACTGTCGACATTGAGAGTTATAGTGTTAGTCGCAAATTTCATGAGAGCGTCGTTATCATGAAACCATCGAATGCCCAAAATCATATCACATCCTGAGAGAGGAGAAACAACAAATCTTCTAGTGAAGGCAGTCTGTTGAATTGCAAACAACACATCAAGGCACTCCTCTGTGATGAGAGCGTCCATACCAGGACGAAAGCCAGAGACCTCGATAGGAGATCTTTGACTAACTTCGAGGCGGGCTCTCTCAACAAGAGAGGGACTGATCACATCATGCATACTACCTGGGTCAAACAATATGACAAAACGGTGCCCCGACGTACGACCATAACATTTAATGAGAGAATCATCAATGGGAGGGTCCTGCGAAACTTTGGGCACACCCGTGTTATCATTCATTGCATTGACAGATGTAGTGGGTGTCGTGGGTTCTTTAGATTCATTCGATTCAAGCTTAGGACATGTTCTTTTTATGTGACCCTTAATGTGACAATGAAAACAACGACCTTCCGTAGAATAAGTGCTTTGTTCTTCCGAAGTGATGTAACCTCCTACAATTCCTTGTGCTACCTTTTCATCTGGAGTAAGCTTAGGTTTAGCAATTGTGCTAGCCTTACCCTTAGATTCATTGGAAGAATTCTTTGATGAGATACTGTTGGTAGATTGGTTTGAAGAGTTATCATTCTTACCATTCTTACCGTTCTTACCGTTCTGCGGGTTTTGAGAAGTCTCCGAGGTACTTGTGGAAGTCTTGTTCTCCTTAGGCTTTCCTTTGTTGTGCCTCATCTCGTGGGCGAGAGCAATTGCTACCGCTTTGTTGAGATCGATTGGATCGAGTACCTCGACATCATACTTAGATATACTCGTCCAATCTGTAAAGAAATGCCTCTTTGCGCTCATCATCCGACATGCGTAATTGGATACCTAGCTGTAAAACACGATTAGAAAAAGACATAACCGGCATATCATTTTGCTTGAGAGCGTGCCAATCGTCCTTCAATTGTGCAAGGTACTGAGGTGACATAAACCGCGCCTTAAGCTTGTCTTGGAAATCAGCCCAACTAAAACAGAGGGACGTGAAATCGTCGGTTGCTTCTAAATGCGCGGCTAGCTCTGCCTCTTGCCATGCGTGGTACCAATTAATGGCATCACTGGCAAGGTACATAGCTGCCGTCAAAACTTTGCTATTTCCTATCTTCTTAGTTGTCGCAAAATAAGCATTAAATTGATGCAACCAAGAATGAATAACTGTAGCATCCATCTTACCGTCATACTTACTGAAAGTCAACTTTTCTGTGACTGGATGGTTGGAATTCACGTCGTGGCTTGCGCCACTTGACGAACTCCCACGATCTTTGGGTGGTTTGGTCTTCGAGGCTAGGACTCGGGCAATCAATTGTTGAGTGCGTAGCTCTCGTCGAGCTTCACGCTCGGTCTCCAAAGCCAATCTATGAGCGGCACGATCGGCCTCCAATGCCGCGTTTCTTGCTGCTGCTTCCTCCTTCCTTAGTTCTTTTCTTTCTTTTCTTGCGTCGCGCTCGCGTTCTAAAGCAAGGTGCTTGTCTTCTTGTCTATCCATCATGGCCACCATCTGCTTCATCATTGCCTCCATAGGGTCTGGTGCACTTGGTGGCGTAGATGGCGAAGGGGGAGGGTTGAAGAAATCATCTCCGGGTGAGGACGAGTCTTCGTCGCCTCTCTCATGCTCATCACTTGTATGCGAAGTATCCATTCCGCTTCGGGTGACGACCATGCACTATGATCTTGGGTTCTTAAGCTCGCGAGGAACTTGGGTTCTTGAGGGTCTTGGTTCTTGGGTTCTTGAGTTCTTGGGTTCTTGAGGATCTTGAGGTTCTTGAGGTTTTCTTTTGCTTGCAAATCGCGTTAGAGAAAGATCTTCTCTTCACCCGAGTTCTACCCTTTTCTGCGGGCGCACCCCTTAGCGGCCTTGCGCTCACACCAAGGTTGCTTTTTCCCACCTCACGTCGATTGGCCGGCCGCTAAGTGCACGGTCCGCTCTCAATGAGTGAAAAGAGACACAAGGGGAGGCTGGACAAGCCCTTCTTTCTTGGGATTCCTGTCACTCTTCAACAAAACACGATTAGGAATCGCCACGCCCAAGTAAACTTGGGTTCGTGCGATCGCAACAAGCAAAAAAAATTCTTCTAGTTCTTTCCTTGAGTAATGCAGAACACTTCCAAAGCTCTAACACTTATGTAAGGTGGAGCGGAATGAATGTTGTATTTTCTCAAGATTAGTGATCTTTATTGCTCAAGGTTCCTTTTAGTTCTTAGGGAAAGAGAGAGCTTTCCGTCTTATGGAGAGTGCTATGATCACGAACAAAGTGAGTGGATATTGTGAGTGCAAGTGAATGAGACTAAGAGAAGGAGAGAGAAGAGATACCACACCCAAGAGGTTGTAAAACCCTCCTCCGAAGGCCCCACTCTCGTCGGCGAGAGTGGTCTACTTTGAGTGCACAAAGGTGTACAATGCGTATGCAACGGACTGATGCAATTTGGACTATGCCGATGACGACGACTTGATGGCTGAAATCTGGGATCTTCTAACTGATGTTTTTCGAGGCTGTTTCGGTGGCTGAAAATGACTGTTTTGGTTGCGTTTTTATGGCTGAAAATGGGGGAACATCTGCAACCAACTTGGGGCTGATCTGCTACTGTGTCATAGGCTGAAAAACGCTGTAGATCTGATGTGGTTTAGGGCTGAAAACCAAAACGCTGGCTGAATCTGTCCTTTGCCAAAACGCTAGGCTGATCTGCATCTGCAATCCCAAAAAGCCGATGTATCTGATGCATGCGAGGCTGATCTGACTCTGCAAAGCAAAAACGCTGATGTGCTTGATGAGGCTGGCGTTAGTAATAGCTGAAAACGCTGATGGTGATCATGAGGAAACGCTAGGCTGAGAAGCTTGCTGGCGATGTCTACTGGATGAAGAAAACGCCAGGATACTGGGTTGGGGGATGGCGATGGCCTGTTGGGAAGGAAACGCCAGAGTCTGCAGAGGCTAGGCAATCGTGTCTGGCGGGGGTGCTGAGGGGGGTACTGCTGAGAAGTTGCCTGTTGAGCGGGAAGCTCCTGCTGCCTCTTCTGCCAGAAAGTGCTAACTTGGGTTTGCTTATATATTAACTTAGCAAAATTGCCCTACCTACTTTTGTTGGAAAGTCACTTAAAAAAGAATAAGTGAAAATAACCAAAAATAGGAAAATAGGCTAAATGCACTGGAAAATTCCCCTAACTGATGCTAATGGATTCTGATGGGAATTCCGATGATCATGCTGTGTGCAACCGGAGGATACGCATCTATGCTAAGTGACTCGGCATGCACGGTCTACGAATAGACTCACAAAAGTGCCAGATCACTGCTAATCTAGACTTGACTAAACTGATTGAACCCTGCTGTGGTATAGCTTGTCCACGGACACATAGGGTTGGGATGTGTCACGTGACAACTTAAGAGCACATACGGCTCGGAAGCTAGAATGCCCCGAGCAGACGCCGACAACCTGTAGGTCCCAAAATTGGCGCTTCTTTCGGTATTTCTTTATACTTTGAGAGGGTAAATTTACAAAGTAGAGTCCTTAGAGCGATGAAGACGAGAGCGTGCCCAATGCGCGATGAAGTAAAGGTGGGAGTGGCTAATAAGTCCGAGGTCGGGGCTCAAAGATTCTTTAATACTATCCCTATAAACTTTGGAAGCGCCATCTTGCTCTATTTGCTCTTTGGTAGGACCGATATGCTTTCAGAAAAGCACACGCTTGAAGCTCTGATACCGTTGTCATGGAACGGGCACAACATGCCAACGGAAAAGAATAGACTGAACAAACTTTTAGCACTTCAACAACAACAAAACTGAGAGAGAGAGAGAGAGCACTCGACACAGGCGGAATTCCACCTCAAAGAGTACTGGCCCAACCTTGGCGTCCCTTTCGATATTTCGTTATATTACTTGAATTCAGTACAATGCCAGTACTCGCGCTCTGCACCTTGATCTGGAAGAGCGCCAGAGAGTGAGTCCTTTGCACATATTTAAAGGCCGTTGGCCTATGAAAAGCATTTTACATGAAGAGCTATAAACTCAAAACCATCTGGTCCAAAAGCTGCCAATGCAAAAACAAAAACCTGTACAGCTCTGCCAGGTCAACAGTCAACGTAAAACGTAGAAATCCGTACAGGCTGTCATCGCAAAATCCAAGACTCCATACTGCTGCCACATCATCAACATCCCACACAATTGAGTATGTGTGTATGGTTGATCAAGCATTAATATAAAAGAAACACCGAAAGGGGCGCCAATCTTTGGGGCCAATATGAGGACCACGAAACTATGTCGGGCCGTATCGACTCGAATTGTGAAAGTGTGATAAAGTTGTGAAGTATTTTTAAGTGTTCTCAGTTTAGATTGCCCTAGGACTTCATCTTTTGGTGATACCATTCATGGTTGATTCTTTGTTGTAATACTTTGATGTAATTTTACCCTTGGGTGTCACATGTGCATCGCATTGGAGCCACATAGACAAGCTACTACTACAATTTAGCATCGGTCTTAGTTGACTTAGGATCTAGCTTGCTAATTTTGTGAGCCTCTAGAAGGAGGTGCATGGTCACTTAAGCATATAGGCATATGGAAAGTCACTTAAGTTATTTATTAATAATTGACTTTGACATGACATTTATGAAATGTAGGTAGGGCAAATCGCGAACGAACCTA
Organism: Adiantum capillus-veneris; assembly: GCF_014529385.1. Classification (NCBI taxonomy): domain Eukaryota; kingdom Viridiplantae; phylum Streptophyta; class Polypodiopsida; order Polypodiales; family Pteridaceae; genus Adiantum; species Adiantum capillus-veneris. The sequence goes on from NW_028221561.1 coordinate 42,545, forward strand.
TTTAAGCAACCCCTTGGTCTCCATTGGGAGCATTTGAAGATCAGAGTACCCTAGCATTTTCCCTCAACACCAACCGGCATTTCCATCGCCAGCACCTATGTTTTTAGCTTGCATCTAATAAAATAAGCCCTAGCGTTTTTGCATCAGCATCATTATCTAGTGTTTTAGTTGATCATCAACATGGAGCATTCAATATTCAGCATTTAGCCATTGTATCAGCATTTGTGCAAGTAATTAAAGCAATTACTTGCTCTAGCAATAGTGCAAGGGGGGCCTTGAGGGGGGTTGGGACCCAACATGCAATGTCGTCTCTCTTTTCTCTCTCGTTGCCTCTCTCTTCATTGTGTTTAGTTCTCTCAAGTAAAGTAAAGTAAAGTAAAGTAACCTCACCTCGTGTTTGTACATTACTGTGCCCTTGAGGTGATTTTTTAATAGAAAGATTTTCTTTTCTGGAAAAAAAAACTGAGTCAAAAGTTGAATTGTCATATCCTCCAAATTTACGTGCTTTCCCATGTAAAGTATCTCCTGTTGGAGCTCCTACACCGTGTCGATGTGGTCCCTCATTGATATTTGTTTTACAACCAAGGTCCTCAATTGTACCTCCACAGTTATCATCTTCATTGGAGAAACTCGATCAGACGAGGAAACAAGTCCATAGTAACAGGGGACGCCCTTTTTCGGGCTTTCCGCCCCCACTTGCTGTCCCGCCCTCTTTTTTACACTAAAAATCCATTTGAGCCCCGTCCCCCGTTCCCCGTCCCGGAATGGGTCCCTTGTGACTATGAACAAGTCAAATCCAAATCATCTGCGCATCCTTAATGTCATATGCAACGGAACTAAGAGAGAAGGTAGAATCAAGAAATCACACTTTCATAATCCTTTGTTCTTTCCATGCGTTAATGAATTAACTTGGCGTTATTGATGGTTCCCTTTAGATACTTGAAAGACACACACACACACACACACACACACACAGAGGAAGACACACCATGGCCTCTCAAGAGTCCCTCAAACCGTTATTGCTGTGATATTTGCTTTAGTTTGCGTAAATGAAATAGAACAAACGCAATACCTCAATGCAACGCTCTACTTGCAGTAAGGACAATGTAGCCACGGTAACTCTTCGAAATGAAGCAGCTCAGGGGATGAAATGATGTGTTGATGAGATCCGACTGGATGTGGGTTGCGAATGGCCACCACAGGGTAGATATGGAGCTGATTTACACAACCGATGTGAGAAGATTCAAGGGCTGATTGCTGGCAGCAGAAACGCAGATCTGAGGTTCAAAAACACGGCAGATCTGGCAAGGAATTGAAGGCTGAAAAATGACGCAAACAATGCAGAAATGATGGGCAGCAGATGAGCTAAACCACCAAGGCTATTGGGGGCCTGAGGTGATGAGGGGAATGGGTTGCCAAAGGATTCCTGGAGCTGCAGATCCGGGAGAATGCCGAGGCTGAAAAGGGTGCCTGCCGATGGAGGGCGACCAGCCAGGGAGAAAACACCAAAGGGGAGGATGATGCGTGTAGAAAATGCTAGAGAGAGGAGGTGCCCAAAAACTTGATAAAATGAGTGAGGGACGGGCTACTTTTATAGTGGATAGCAGTGTCTCAAAAGCATCTAAATCCTTAGGGTCAATGGCTGCCCTACAATGTGCAATATGCAATGTGCAATGTGCAAATAAGCGAATTTCTTGCACTGTATTGCCATAACTAGTGTCCCATGAAAAGCATTTCGTCCCCTCGAAACAAAACGTAACAAGAAACACTCTAGACATTTTTAAACAAACTCGAAACAGGGGGACAAAATGCGCTGCTTGAGTTTAAAAAAAAATCGAAATTCAAGATAAGCCATATAGTGTGTGATGTGCATCTTTTAGCACTTATGTGACCATGTATTTAGTGTTAAGAGGTTGGCATCTCTGGATCCATCTCCCAAAGACAGGTGAGGGAGTGAGGGCTGTTTTGTGGCTGTGGCTGATGGGTGTGAGATAGTTTTCTCTTGTCAAGATATTTCATAGCCATGTGTAGTCCGGGGTTTGGCTATTTCCATGGTTCTCTAGCCTCTTGCAAGCTCGGTATTTTTTTTACTTGCCGTGCCTATTTTTCAATGGAGCCCTATGTGCTCCTTGCGGGCCTCCCACTTTTTCCATGTATTTGGCCTTTTTTGTCATGGGGTTGGATATGTGGGCCAGGCAACCTCTATTGACGAGTACATATGTGCATAGTGAAGAACATGCTTACTATGTGTGTTTATTCATACTTAAACTTAGATGAAAACTGAACTATGAACAGAACTTGTTGATAACAAGAGACTAAGAGACTGAATGTGTTTGATTGATTGAAATGTGTTACAAGGGCGTTCTTATATAGAATCTGGAGAGACACGATGAAGAGACATGACCATAGGTCAAAAGACATGACTCTAGGTCAATAGTCGTGTCCCTCTGTTGTAGAGTTGTGACCGTTCGGCGTAGAGGTAGAGCCATTCGTTGAAGAGGCATGGCTATTCGCTGAATAGGTGCGACTCTTGGGCGGAGAGGCACATCCTTTTGAGAACAGGGGTCTTTGATATGGTACGTCTTCGTATCTGCAAGAGAACCAAGCAAGGAAGGTAATACAAACAGAAAGAATACGTCACAATCGTGACATTCCCTCCCATTTAAAATAAAACCCTGTGTATTAAATTATACACATCGTTTATCAAAGAACTCTTGTAGAAGCTGAGGGTATTGTTGCATCTCTTCATCCGTTTGCCATGTAGAATCTCATTCATCAAGATCCATCCACTTGACTAGGAACTCTGTAGTAATCTTCCATCTTGTCTCCTTCTAACGAGCGTCAAGAATAAGTTCTGGAACTAGAATCAAGTGTTCTTCTTCTATTTCTTCTTGAAACTCTATATGCCGACAATGTTTATTTGCTTGCTTTTGATAAGTCTGTCGAACATGTGCCAACTTGTCCTTGATTTGAATAAGAATATCTTGCATCTCATTTACCAATTGATCTACCAAAGCAACCTTATGTTGTATCACAAAATTTGTAGGAATCAATGGAGTATGTCCGAAGGCTACTTGGAAGGGAGTCATGCCAATTGCTGAGTGAAAGGAGTTATTGTAAGCAAACTCCACCAATGGCATATATTCTTTCCAAGAATTAAATCGAGTCTGTATATGATGTCGTAACATTTCCTCCAATATTTGATTGATTCATTCAGTTTGCCCATCAGTCTGTGGATGATAAGCTCAACTGAATAAAAGATTCGTTCCCAATGATTTGAATAAGGAGGCCCAAAAATGTCCTGTAAATTTTGGATCTCGATCTGAAATGATTGATTTTGGTAATCCATGGATTCGAAATATATGTTGCACAAATAATGAAGCAATATCTGGTGCTGAAGCAGTAATTCTGCAAGGTATGAAACGTGCCATTTTGGAAAATCGATACACTATCACCAATATCTGATTATTGTCTTTTGAAGATTTGGGCAACGTTGTAATAAAGTCCATGCTGATGCTTTCCTAGCGTTCATTTGGAATTGGTAAAGGCTGTAACAATCCTTGGGATAATTGTCGTGACGCCTTCATAGTTTGGCAAGAGTGACAAGCTTTGACAAAGTTCAACACGTCTTGCTTCATTTGAGGCCAATAATAAACAGTTGTCAATAGTTTGTACGTTTTGTTGATGTCGGGATGAGCAGCATAAGGTACTTCATGATGTTCTCGAATAATCATCTTTCGCAAACGCGAATTATGTGGTACGCAAATTCTGTCCTCATAATACAACAGATCATCTTTTATTGTATATGTTGCAACCAAGTTCATTCCTACCTGTGTAGGAGTGTTTGTTCGAAGCACTCAAAAAATTTCAACAAAATCTCGATCAATCAAGTATTTATCCTTGAAACAATCAAGAATATAAAATGTAACTGTAGATATCGTCATATTCGTAACTTGAGGCATTCTACTAAGTGCATCTGCTACCGAATTTTGAACTCCTGGCACATATTCAATGGAAATTTGCCAAAAATTCCATCCAACGTCCTTGTCAAGGATTAATAATTGGTTGTGTAAAAATATACTGCAATGATTGATGATCCGTCTTGAAAACAGAGTCAGCTCCCAAAAGGTAATGTTTCCACGTATGATATGCATGGACAATGGCTATAAACTCTTTGTCATAGACTGGATAACGGATCTATATAGCAGTAAACTTCTTGCTATCGATGCAATAACCCTGTCATTTTGCATTAATACGCTACCAGAATCACGATCTGAAGCATCTATCATCACAAGAAATGGTTTTGTAGGACCCACAATGGCCATGATTGGAGTAGTTATCAAGGCTTGTTTAAGATCATTAAAAGACTTCTCTGCTTCCGAAGACCAGGTAAGCTTATCAAACTTCATCCTCTCTGAGAGAGGAGCAGCACTATCTAAAAATTTGTAAACCTTGGTATGATAGAAATTTGCTAATCCCAAGAATGAGCGAACATCGGAATTTGTTGTTGGAAGAGGCTACTCCATAATGACTTTGATTTCCTGAGGGTCAATTGCTATTCCATCAGCTGATATAACATGACCAAGATACTCGATCCGATCCTTGAAAAATTTTCTCTTTTTATTGTTGACATAAAGCACATTAGTTCGCAATACTAAACCCACCAAACGAAGATGTTCTTTGTGTTTTGTAATATCCTTGCTAAAAACCAGAATGTCATCCAAGTAGATGATGACAAATTTATCCAGATATGGACCAAAAATTTCATTCATTAAGGTCATAAATGATGTAGGAGCATTGGTTAATCCAAAAGGTATTACTAGAAATTCATGATGTCCATATTTTGTTCTGAATGCTGTTTTATACTCATCACCTGCTTTGATTCTGATTTGACGATAGCCAGACTTCAAGTCGATCTTCGAGAATACTTTAGCACCCAAAAGTTCGTCAAACAATTCATCAATCCGTGGAAGAGGAAATTTGTTTTTAATTGTTAATTTGTTTAATGCGCGGTAGTCAATACACAAGCGCATTGAACCATCTTTTTTCTTAACCAACAAGATTGGAGCACCAAAAGGACTTTTACTTGGACGAATGTGACCTTTATCTAGCAATTTGCCAATTGTCTCTGAATTTCTTGATATTCAGAATATGAGACTCGATACACAGCTCGTGTAAGCGGAGTACTACCAGGAATTAGATCAATCGGATGATCTACTGGTCTACAAGGAGGTAAGGTGCTCGGCAAGTCAATAGGAAAAAGATCCAAGTATAGTTTATAGAAAGGTTGCTCAAGGTAAGGTGCTGGCTTTGGTGCTGGTTTGGATTGAACTGTATCAATTGCGACATCTTCGATGCTACGTATCATTAAAAGTGCTATGAAGTTATCGGATTTTCGTACCATTCGTTTAACTTGCAGTGCAGAAACGATAGTCATTGGTTGTACGCGAAATAGGCCATTCAAAGTAATAAGCTGATCATCTTTGCAAAGGGTTATAGTATGTCCTCGGGAGCTGATCAGAGGATCATATTGGTATAACCAGCATTGGCCAAGAATCATATCATAAGTGGATAATGGCATTACTTTGAAAGTAAGGTTGTCTTGATAATCTTGGACGTTAGAGGGCAACTGCTGAACAATTGTGTTGCACGTTAAAAATGAACCATCTGCTAGCTCAACAACGTATGGTTGAGTACTTAGGACATTAGGCAATTGTAGTAAATGCACACAAAATTATTGGAACATCCGCTATCAACCAAAATGTTAATTGGTTTGCCATGAATGAAGCCAAGGAGACTTGAGACTTGATTAGACGAGCTGCTCGGTATCTGCATAGTATTCTTGACATTTTTCATTAGAAATGTAGCCACCTTGGAAACGCGTATTGTGTTAACAACACGTTTGCCTCTGTCTTGTTGTGAAGCAGAATCTGCAGATTGGTCAGAATTAAAAGATAACATTGCAGGTGTCTCTGCATTAGCGCTCCGTCGCACATTAGACGGTAGGCCGTTTATCACATTGGAACAATCGATGAGGTCCACCGCAAAGTGTACATAATCCATCTTTGGACGGTTGCGAATTGGTTTGTTGTGGAGGAGCGGCAGAAGTTGACGCTTGATTTCCATACGAACATCTATCTTGATAAGAATTTTGCCGAAAAGATTGTCGGCCTCGACGACATCGATTGAAATTAGACCGATCATTTTGAAAATTGCACAGTAGACGGTTGAGGCCGTTTATCACATTGGAACAATCGATGAGGTCCACTGCAAAGTGTACATAATCCATCTTTGGACGGTTGCGAATTGATTGTTGTGGAGGAGCGGTAGAAGTTGACGCTTGATTTCCATACGAACGTCCGTCTTGAAAAGAATTTTGCCGAAAAGATTGTCGGCCTCGACGACATCGATTGAAATTAGACCGATCATTTTGAAAATTTGGTCCACTATTCTACAGTCTCGAACTACAAACACTACATCAGGACAAGGAACTAGCAGTTAATTGGGACTGTGAAACATTAGAACCACTGTGTGATCTGTTGCATGAATAAGAGATGTCACGCTAGTTTCGAAAAGGGGCACGAGATCCGCGACCAAATGGGCGATCATCGACTCGACCAAGCGGAAAGTGGTCTCTGCAAAAGTCTCCTAATCGTTCCACATATGAAATGGCATCCTCAACTGTAGGGGGGTTTGCCTTGTGTACATCATCGCGTAGGGTGAGCTCAAGTCCATCGACAAAAAAATGCAATTTATCGTCGGGACTAATGGTCATTATCTTAGTTGTTGGAACTGAGATATGTAAGCAACCACAGAGCTTGTTTGCTTTAAGTGGCACAGGCTGCAGCGCAGAACGTGCATGAAAATCACCACTTGCTGGCACAAAGGCTTTGCACATTACGCGCTTGAATTTTACCCACTTCGGCGTTTGTTTCCCTAAGGTAACCCGATTTTGCCACCAAAGAAAGGCAGTGTCTTTCAAGAGACTAGCAGCTAAAGCTACTTTTTTTTTTCCCATTATGTCCAAGTTATTGAAATAATTGTCCATTTTGAATATCCATTGATCAATCACTCGCTTATTGCGACGACCATCATAAGATTCCGGGAGTTTATGTCCACTTTTTTTTAATTAGATTTTGTGATGATCGAAATAAATATTTAAGTTCAGGATTATTAACCTCATCAGGTGGATATGTCATGGCTTGATCTTTGCCGCGCACTGATGATGTAAAATTGACATTCTACTGGGCCTGTCGAGAAATTTGGGCCTCAAATTGTTGTTGAATAGCGGCCAAGAGTGCGGCTCCGTCCACCTGTCCTTGCTATGTCCCTGAGTCCGACATGACGAGCTCACAGCTCGTAGCGAGGCGAAGCTAGAAAAGACCAACCTGTAGGCAAAGTAGGCGGTGTGTTAGTGGCTCCGCGAACTCGGCAAATGCCGGGTCGTCCTCTGTGAAATCCTCGATCTCGTCGAGCTATGGAGTCAGTGGAGTGTAATCTGGCACAACTTCCTCTGCGTGAAAAGAAACCAATGTGTGGGAAGTTTGGATCTCAAAGAAGTTATTCACATAACAGGCCGGAATGTGGTGTGCGACGAATGGAAAACGAGTCAAAAGGAACTCGTAATCTGGTAATTCTGTGTGCTCGCACCGAATGGTAATCCGCCAAATTGACCATCTCTGGAACCCGAAACGGGAGATGTGCACCAGATACTCTCTTTCTAGAGAGTTAGGAGGTTCGGGACGTGGGAGACGAAATCCCCACGGTACGTCCGGAACTACCTGCTGAGGGATGGGTGCAAGAATAGGTACGGGTGCAGGGATCTCTGCAATTTCTGGCTCTGGAGAATCCGGAATGCGTATGATGTCAGGTTCCGATGAATCAGTGATGATAATCTCGCGGGCGGCAAGAGGTTCTGGCGCAAGAGCCGGTAAAGGCAAAGGAGGATTCTCTGGAAGGATTTCTTCCGGTAGATCGTCTACGTACGACAAGTACGGAACGAGCATATCGTACGCGTCGTCATCCATGAGGAGGTGAAAGCCAGGACATGTGACGTGCTGCGAGAGGAAGTGCGCGCAAGAATGCCAGCGTTTGAGCTTTTTTATGCAATGCGGGCTCGTACAGATGGTTGCGCAGGTTTCATTCGATTTGAATAAGTCATACTTGAGTTATTTTTTTGTAATGAGTACCTATTGACCGGCCATCCAAGTTTGGGGCGAGCGGGCAAGTTAAAACATTTTTAATGTTTTATACCAACCATCGTAAGAATTCAGCCAACGAGTAAAAAGAATTCAGCCAACGAGTAAAAAGAATTCAGCCAACGAGTAAAAAAAAACGTTAAATGCTGCCAGATCGTTATCGCTTGGGAAAAGTGTAGACACTTGGTGAATTGAAACGTTGCTACTGCTGCAGCTTGGGAAGAGGAGTGGCGAAGATGCACAACTCTCTAGGTACTCACTACGCACACAACTCTCCGGGTACACGCAGTGCGCGATTCTCCAAGTACGCCACAAGCACGCTCAAGGTACGCCACACACCCACACACATTGTTGTCTGCCCTTTTTTATTTTTCTCTGATGTTCATAAAATTAAATAGAACAGCTAAGAGTTACCTCATACACATAGGCAATTGGACACCATCTTTCTTGTGTTGCCATACAACTCACAAGGTGAGGATTGCGGGAAGGATAGGCAATGGCGAAGTTAGGTAGACGCCAAGTCCAAAGGCCCGAGAACACGCTTACTATGTGTGTTTATTCATACTTAAACTTAAATGAAACTTTAACTCTGAACAGAACTTGATAACAAGAGACTCAGAGACTGAATGTGTTTGATTGATTGAAATGTCTTACAAGGGCATTCTTATATAGAATCTGAAGAGACACGATGAAGAGACATGACCATAGGTCAAAAGACATGACTCTAGCTCAATAGTCGTGTCCCTCTACTATAGAGTCGTGACCATTCGGCGTAGAGGTGCAGCCATTCGCTGAAGAGGCATGGCTATTTGCCGAATAGGTGCGACTCTTTGGCAGAGAGGCACGTCCTTTCGAGTAGAGGAGTCTCTGATTTGGTACATCTTCATATCTACAAGAGAACCAAGCGAGGAAGGTAATACAAACATAAAGAATACGTCACAATCGTGACATGCATTTTGGGGACAAAGGGGACCTCTAAGGGGATGAAGTGCAACCCTGTTGAGCACCCCTCATGGGTAGCCTTTGGCTATGGGCAAGCAACTCCTGTCACAAACTGGTGACGTGTCAAGCCACTGAAGAACGGAGCCAATCTTCAGATCACGGCCGAGGGGCCTAAAGCCTAAGGAGAACAAGCAACAGAAGAAGAACAAGTCCTATCAACTTATAGGATCTCGTTCGATGGGGGGGCCAAGTGACATAAAGGCATATAAATAAAGCAGGACCCCCACACACACAACCTGGCTTCCATTGACTGTTGACGTGGCAGGACTGTACGGATTTCCGCAAAACGCGCTAACAGAGTTGACGTGGCAGTTGTACGGATTTTCGCAAAACGCACTGGCAGATTTTTGGGCATTGCTTTTAGACCAAATGCTTTTGAGTCTGAAGGCTTTTCATGTAAATTGCTTTTGGGCCTAGGGCCTTTAAATATGAGGCCATGGGCTCATTCTCTAGCATGCTTCTGGACGAAGGTGCAGAGTGCAGAGTACCGGCTTGTAGATGCAATGTAAAGAAATACCGAGAGGGGCGCCAGTGTTTGGGGCCAATACTCTCTTGGTGGAATTCTGCCACTCCGTGTCGCGTGTGGTCTCTCTCTCTCTAAGCGGACAGAGCAAACTAGAGGCTATTGGAATCTTATTTGAAGTATCTTCAGGTCCCGATCTCGGACTTATTAGCGACTCCCATCCTTACTTCATCGCGCATCGGGCACGCTCCCGTCTTCATCGCTCTGTCTTACAAGGCATAAGACATAAAGAACCCAAGACATGGCGCTCATGGATTGAGCAGAATAATTACAGCTTCTGCTCGACGAGCTTCACAACATTCTTTCGCGGCATCCTCAACAAAATCTTCCGATGCTGCAAAGTTTTCAACAATTTTTGAATTACATGTTACCCCCTCTGATGCCTCAGGTGGTACCTCCTCCGGCCCCAGAAAGTACGAGAGCTTCCAACCGACAACCTTCTCAAACGTCTGTTTCGATCGGAGGAGTCTTCAGGAATATGGTGCAACCATCTGACCCTGATCCAATGCAGCCGCCTTTGCCACCACCGTTGCCCCCAACTCCCCCACCACCACCGCCACCAGGCTACAAGGGTTGGAGCCCATATAGATACCCTTATTATCCATACCCGGGATATGTGCCTAACCAACCCAAAGATTTCAAGGATGGCAGCATGACAATCAAATTTTTCACTTTTTCCGGGCTGTGAAAGTTCGCAAAAAAGCATTGCAGTTCCTACAGCAATTCGACAACATCTATGATTTGGGGAACTATACAAAAGAATCCAAGATTTCTCAAGCAGCGCGATTTCTTAAAGATAATGCTATGCAATGGTGGAGTTCAATCGCGACATAACCGCGTGCTCCAAGGACTTGGCAAGCTTTCAAGATAGTTTTTGCATGTAGTTACATGACTTCTATGTTTGAAGTCCGGATTTTGGCAGAGTGGGGCAACTTGAAAATGCTTGCCACCGAAACCATGGACGACTATAACCAAAGGTTTCTCGACGTGTACCTTCCGGTGCCCTTCTTTAAGTTCATTTCCTTGGAGGACCATTGTGAGCGCTACACCATTGGACTACCATCACCATTGCAGGAATATTGTCTTTCCAAGCAAGTCTCTACCATGTAGGAGCTTATGGACCATGCCGCAGTCGGCTACAAACTGATGAAGGGAAAGCTAGAGTTTACCACAGAAGAACCTCCGGCCACTAACCGCAACTCTCGCCAACAAAGAACAAATTCTCGACAGTCTCGTGAAAGCCAACCGCAAAGGCCTCGTTTGACACCTCAACAACTAGAAGGCCGCTGTTTTGGATGCTTTCAAACAGGACATAACTATTTTGGTTGTCCCCAACGCTGTCGTGCAGCTCCGCTTCCAAGCTAAGAAAGATACCAAGAAGATACACATCAAGCTTACTTGAAGCTTACCTGATCTTTGATCAGTGTTCAGAGCTTGGTAACAAGCTATTTATACAATTAATATATGCCACATGCGGCTTAAAAGGGCCAATAGATGCCTTAATGACACTAAAAAAGAGTACGCTTGAAGTCTCATCTCTAGTATCAAGGACCTCACAGTTGGACCCAGACCTATTGGTGTGGCAGTGGACCATGCTCTTGTGCCGCTGACCATATCTTTCGAGCTTAGTGTAGTACACAGGCCACAGGTGGCAGCTCCTACTCGCTACACCTTCACGCAGGAGACGGACTCTGTATACATAGATGGGATCTACAGACTCTTGTGTACAGAAGAGCCAGGGCGGCCTTTGGAGGAGCTTACTACTATACTGACGTAGACGTTACATGATGCAGCAGCAGAGGCATACCCACACACTGAGCTTGAGCAGAGACGTCGTTCTGGGAGCATGCCCCAGAACAGCTGGAATGATGAGGAATGTCGAGAGACCAGAGCTAGACTTCAGAGGGAGGTGCTTTTGGGGGACATCATTCACAGACAGTCATAGATTGACTTCCGACGACTAGTGCGGCGGAAGAAGAGGGCATTTCTGGCTCGCCTAGAGCAGGATCTATACCAGCTATTCTTGAGTTAGGACTCACGTGAGGCATGGCGGCTCTTTCACCCCCCCCCCCCCCCCCCCCCCCCCTTGCCATTACCTCCACAGAGGCTTGGGGCCAGTACGCGTCATCTCTGTACACAGTTCCTGGGCAGCCGCTCCTTCTCGACCCCCCCCCCGATCCATGCCCCCACACATGTGCTTTTTTCACCGCTGAGATGGTGAGGAAGGCCATTGACAGGATGAGGACTGGGAGAGCATATGATCATGATGGTTTAATGGCTGAGCACTTCATGCATGCCAGAGATCTACTAGCAGAGCTCCTAGCAATTATGTTTAACCGTGCCATGTGTGAGGGCTTGCCTGATACTTGGAGCATATCTACTATTGTACCTATCTTCAAGTCAGGAGACCCTATGGAGCCTGGGAACTATCGCACTATCATGATCGGACACACATTGGCACGGTTGTACGCATCCATTCTTGAGCAGCAGCTGAGTAGATGGGCAGAGAGGGAAGGGATACGCGCAGCCGGGCATGCAGGATTCAGGAGAGGTTTTTCTACTCTTGACCATATCTTGACACTCAGAGCCATCATTGAGGAGGGCAGATCACATGGGAGACGGATCTATTGCAGCTTTGTGGACTTCTGCAAAGCATTGACACCGTACCCAGAGCTCGATTGATGCGTAGATTACAGGAGATGGGAGTATCCACAGAGCTCATTTGGGGAGTCATGGCACTGTACAGGTCAGTAGTGGGGCATGTACGCACCTCAGAGGGCCTTTCTACAGCGGTTCACTCCACTATTGGGGTGAAGCAGGGTTGCCCGCTCTCTCCTACTCTGTTTGGTATGTATGTGGATGAGGTTTCTGACTACATTGAGAGTGATGGTGATAGAGGTGCACAACTGGCAGGAACATGGATCCCACTATTGTTATATGCTGATGATATTGTGTTGATCTCCGACTCTCCAAAGGGGATGCAACGTCACTTGGATGCTTTGCATAGCTTTGCCTATGAGAGTGGTTTGTCTGTCAACCTTGGTAAAACCAAGGTCATGGTATTTAATACGACCCCACAGTGGATCAGGAGGTCAGTGCTTGCATTCACGTACGGCCAGGAGACGGTGGAGTATACAGATGCTTACACCTACCTTGGAGTGGTTTTTAGTGGACCAGCATTTTCATTGAGAAGAGCAGCAGAGACTAGATTGACCAGAGCCCATGCAGCATTGGGTAGATTGGAGAGGATGTGTTTACATGTTCAGTTTCAGGAGCCTCGGACGAAGCTCTGGCTCTTTGACACCCTGGTGGCTTCTGCATTGCTCTATGGAGCTAAGATTTGGGGACCTTCATTGGACCATCATGGGAGGACAGGTCGCACTGATGGATGGGGGGACATGGAGAAGCCGCTAGTCTCTATGATCTCACGGCTCATTAGAGCCAAGGCTTCAGTACCACGTGCCATTATACGAGCATAGCTAGCTGCCCCCCCACTAGTGGTTGAGGCTCTCACCAAATCTGTCTCCTTCATACATCGCATCTGGGAACTTCCCAGAAACAGATATGCCCGTCTTGCTCTTGAGTCCTCGCGACAGTTAGCCATGTAGGGAGATACAACATGCTGGTATGGGGAGATGACATCATGGTTTCAAGCGCATGGGTTCAGCATAGACAGACTGCCACCCTTCCAGTACTCACTGGATGCACCCTCTCTGACTCTCACACAGTCCGAGATTACCAGGCTCATCCTCCAGGACCTGACTCAGCTAGACATCAGGAGGACATGGATACAGCCAACATAGGAGCTGGGTACGAAGATGGCTTTCTACAGAGAGCATCTTCTCCAGCTTACGGAGGACGGTTTTGTGACGAGACCTAGATACATGAACACCCACTTGTCTCATGGGATACGATGTGCTATTGGCCAGATACGCACATCTTCACACCAGTTGCGGATCGAGACTGGGAGATACAGCAGAGTACCAGCAGAGGCGAGGACATGTCTCCTATGTGACCTGGAGCCTGAGACAGAGTTGCACTACACATGCCACTGTCCCGTCTACTACGAGATACGTGGCCGCTTTCACTGCTTGTTCAGAGAGGGCTTTGGACCACACTCTAGAGTCATGCGGTATGAGGATGAGAGATGCTTGGGTTTGTTTTTGCTCGAGCTGCGCAGACATAGAGAGAGCCTAATGCGAGGAGAGGTCAGCCGGTCTCCAAAACGGATCACAGACTTCTTTAGAGCAGACACTGGACACCCAGAGGAGCTACTACCACAGGAGAGCTCGCCGCCTCACACTGGAGGCACACTGATCGTCCGAGCGACTGAGCTAGGGAGATCCAGACGCCCACGACTGCGGAGGACCACACAACATCGACGGAGGTTGCATCAGAGGATTCAGATCACTTTGGCCCAGCATGCACGACGCCCGGTCAGGCTATTGACCATGGAGGAGATTGATGAGATCCGCCAGCGACCGATGCTGGATCTTTTGTGCTGTGTGATTTAGCTATCCCACCTATCTGCTTAGATCACACCTAGCTGTTTCAGATTCCATAGCATTTTATTCTGTCATTTTATTTTGTCATTTTTGTTACTTTGACTTTGTATCAGATCCACCACATTGTAACTGTCTGGTCTCATAGGTCATTCTGGCCTTCTGAAGACGTTAATATAACATTTCATTTCATTTCTCTCTCTCTCTCTCTCTCTCTCTCTCTCTCTCTCTCTCTCTCTCTCTCTCTCTCTCTCTCTCTCTCTCTCTCTCTCTCTCTCACAAGTGCAATTTCAGGATGTGTTCACAAGTGCAGTTTCAGGAACCACGAACAAAACTTTGGCTCTTTGATACTGTGGTGGCTTCACCTATGCTTTATGGGGTCCAGATTTGGGGACCATCTGTGGATGAGGATAATTGGAAGTCAATGGAGAGACCTTTGGTATCTATGATTTCCCGAATGATTAGAGCCAAGGCCTCCGTACCACACGCGATTACCCGAGCGGAACTAGCTGCCCCTCCGATAGAAATTGAAGCTCTTACCAGATCAATGTTCTTTATACATGGTTTATGGGATACAAATAATTGCCGATATACTAGATTGGCCCTCGAATCCTCTCGACAATTAGCAATGAAAGGAGATACATCATGCTGGTATGCGCAACTGTCCTCGTGGTTTCAGAGACACGGGTTCAGTATGGAAAGGTTACCCCCCTTCCAATACTCTCTTGAGGCTCCATCACTGGCAATCACACGAACGGAGATTAATAAAATCATCCGCCAAGGTCTTATACAGTTGGACACTAAGAGGACATGGGTAGACCCTACACAAGAATTGGGCACGAAGATGGCCGACTACAAAGAAAACTTCCTACAGCTATCTGAAGATGGTTTTGTGATTCGCCCGAGCTACATGGATACCCACCTGTCTCATGGTTTGAGATGTGCTATTGGTCAGATTCGTACATCCTCACACCAGCTGGAAATTGAATTTGGCAGATTTAGGGGAATCCCACCTGAGAGCAGAATTTGCAAGTTATGCGGAATGGAGCCGGAGACAGAATTACACTACATATGTCATTGCACCGTATACTATGAGATACGTGGGTGTTTCCATTGCCTATTTAAAGAAGGCTTTGGACCTCTAGATAGAGTCATGCAATACCAAGATCAAAGGTGCTTAGGCCTGTACCTATTGGAACTACATCGGCACAGGGATAATCTAATGAGAAGACAAAGAGCACTACAGCCTCAGAGGCAGATCACAGATTTCTTCGGATCGAGAGAAGCAGGAATGGAAGGAGAAGCAAGAGGCCAGCAGCGAGCACAAAGGAGTACCCGCATTCATACCAAAGGCACCCTCATTGACAGGGCGATTGAGCTTAGGAAATCGAGACGACCACGACCGAGATGCAGAAGCACACTTCACCGGAGGAGACTACAACATAGGATTAGAAGCATTCTAGCCAGACACCCAGAATGCTCCTAAGAAGTTTATGTAATACTTTGTATTTAGTTTTGCGCATTTATTTTCACACTTTCACACTTTTCAGACATTGTAACAGATTCACCACTTTTGTATCAGTTTGGTCTCATAGGTCACTCTGGCCTTTTGAAGACGTTAATATAACATTTCATTTCATTTCTCTCTCTCTCTCTCTCTCTCTCTCTCTCTCTCTCTCTCTCTCTCTCTCTCTCTCTCTCTCTCTCTGTTGTTAGGTTATTTTGTTACTCTGACTTTGTATCAGATCCACCACTTTGTAACTTTCGGGTCTCATAGGTCATTGTGGCCTTTTGAAGACGTTAATATAACATTTCATTTCATTTCATTTCTCTTTCAGTTCAGTTGTTGAAGTGCTAAAAGTCTGTTCAGTCTATTCTTTTCCGTTGGCACGTGGTGCCCGTCCCGTGACAGTAAGGATAGGGGCTTTATATCTAAGTCTAGTTCTTATTTGGCTGAGAATGGCCTGTTTTGGGCTGAAAACTTGGATCTACATGCTGATCCAACCTTTTTACACTGATTTTAAGAGGCTATCATTGGTGAGACCAGGTGATGTGTTCTTTTGATTCAATAACTGTTGTCTAGTCTCAAGTATTTGCTGCATTTATGTCCGTAGCAGTGCATGCTTTTGGACGCCGTTAAAAAAACAATTTGCTGACTTGTCTCCTGAAAATAAAGCTTTTCTGATTTATAATCCAAGAGAGCTCATTGATGTGTTGGGCTGATTCATAATCTTAGTGAGGCTTATTGATGTTTTGGGCTTACCTTTTGAAGTCATTGGTTTCAGATACTGTTTTCTGGCAACAAGGAGTCTTTGAACCCAGGAAAAATCTATATTCGACTGCATAACTACTCAGAATCAGTGCTAGCTTTAAAGCACTTGAAGGCAGCTTATGTTGGTTGGTTACATGTGCTCTTTGGAAGGTTTTCTTTCTTAGGTTTTATATTTTAATTGAACTTGAAAAAAATAAAATAAAATGCTAAATATGTCTGACAAATTGACAGGGAGATTGATTTCTGTACGGGGTACTGTTGTTCGGATGAGTGTGGTCAAGCCTTTAGTTGTGGAAATGCGTTTCTCATGTTTAAAATGTGGCCATGCCATGGAAAAACAGTTTCTAGATGGTCGTTATTCACCACCAGCATCATGTGGAATGCATGGATGCAAGAGCAAAACTTTTCAGCCGAATAGAACCCTTGTGAAAACCATCAATTTTCAGAAATTGAGGTAAAGTAGTCTAAATGCTTGAAAATTTTGATTTAACTTTTTGTGGATAAGGATGACCATTTATACTTTCTGGACACCCATTTATGCAAATGTCGAAATACAAGTCTGCACCTTAGCCGTTTCATCAATCCTGAAGTTTTTGTACCAAATGGAGAAAAGAAAATTAAAAGTGTTCCTCATAGCTCTCATAGACCAGTACATACTACACCTTGAAGAGTGGTGGTCTGGTCTTCAAGTGATATGATACCTAATCATGAGGTTTTCTATTAGGGAAGACATTGCTAAACAATGCAATGAGAAGGTGAGTTTTATTGAAAATGTTATGGGATGCCAGATGTGTACATTCCTAGTAAGGTCATTGTGTTGTCCTATTGCTACCAGCAGAAGTCCCTTTTGGGAGAGAAATTGTTGTATATCAATCTTCCTTGGTCCAAAAAAGTTCTTTATCGATTTTGAAAACATAAGTTGCATCAATCCTTGATACATATGTCCTTGGCTTGAATCTTTGACACATTGAACAACCATCTGATCAAAACTGCTTACAATCCATGCAATTTGTGCTGGAGTCCAGTGTTGTTAACGTGTTTTGTACGCGTTCGAAACTTACAAAGCGTTTCAAAACGTTTCTGGCGTATGAAAGCCGTTTGGATGTGTAGTGCTCTTTGTCTCTTGCATAAGATGGCATAGGTGATAGGCCCTCTAGGTTTAATGTACGTTGTTAGGATGTACGAAATGATCTCGTAAGGTCTCATATTTTTCCCAAACTCCTCTCTAGGTGATATTCAAGTCTGCTCCATATCCAGCCAAACAAATGTCATCTGATGAAGATGCGCAATTGAGAAATAGTCACAGAGAGACTACGGCTACCTACAAATTGACCACTTGAACTTATTTGGCTGAATGACTCGTGTAGCATCATTGAAAGCTAGGATACTTTATGTGCGCAAGGAGGCACCATATTATAGCATGATTTCTCGTTTCTTTTTTTGTGATTATGTGGGTCTCTGTGTTTCTTGTTTTTGGAGGTTTGCTTCTGGTTCTTTTATCAGGGGTTTTTGGCTTCATTTTAATAGTGAAGGACTACATTATTCCAGTAGCAACTTGTACGTTTTGATTTGCTACATATCATGTCATTCATCTTGTGTAGGATCCAAGAGCTATCGGAGGCTCATGGTCATGAGGAAGGACGCATGCCGAGGACTGTGGAGTGTGAATTGACAAATGATCTTGTGGATGTTTGTGTACCAGGGGATGTAGTAACGGTTTGTGGTTTAGTGAAGGCTATCAATACTGACATGGATGTTGGAGGGGGTAAGTGCAAAGTACATGCATCCTGTACAGGTGGTAAAAGTTGGGTTAATAATGTCAAATTTGTCACATTTTTTGTTCTCTCTGGGAAACACCTTATTATAGGAATCTGTTTTCATGTTTGTTGTCTTTACTTTTTCTTTTTTGGTGCTGGCGCGGCAGGGGGGTGGGGGGGGGAGCTGGGTGGTTGGGTTGTTTAAGATCTTAACAGATTCAATCTTTAAAAGAAGGGGTTATTTTGCAGTAATTGATAAGTGACTGAGTTCGTCTTTTTGAAGAAGCAGATGTATTCCAGCTGCCAAATTATATATAGACTTCTGCTCAATGCAAAATCTGTACTTTGCTTAGGCTGGCACTCCAGTCCATTGTGAATGCTTTGCCAGATGGTAGTCTTGATGCCGTTACCTGCATCAAGTGTTGCATTTAACTCATTGGGTTCATGATTGATCGTGCTTTGTATCTGCATTGATACAAGTGTCCTTGAAGCCTTTTAGTGTTATGGACATGACTGTCTGTACTCATGCAGGAAAGCACAAAACAAAGGGTCAGAGTCTTTTTTACTTGTATTTGGAAGCTATCTCGGTAGTAAACTCAAAAAATCAGAGCACAGCTACAGAGGACCATGAGAATGATGTGAGGGCTGCGGCTCCACCAAATGCCAGAACTTTTAGTCCACGCGATTTGGAGTTCATTGTGAGATTTGCTACAGAGCATGGTCCTGACCTGTTTCGACAAATTTTACATTCAATATGCCCATCAATCTATGGACACGAACTTGTAAAAGGTGCTTGACCAGGTCAAAATTTCTTCGTTGTGAATTACCTTAGTTTGTTAAGGCTCTATGACATTTTATTATCACTTGGCTCACACATTCTTATGAATTGAAGTGTTTTGGAATGTGGCTTTGTATTGTAGGAATGTAACATGTTTTAGGGTTTTTGTTGGGTGCAGCTGGTTTAACATTGGCTTTATTTGGAGGTGTACAGAAGTATGTACTTGATCAAAACAAAGTCCCTGTAAGGGGGGACATTCATGTTTTAATAGTAGGTGAGCCGATTAACCTTGCAATCTTATCATGTATATATTGTATAGTTGATCCAACAAGATTAATAATGTATCTAATGTATAGTAATGTATCTAATGTATAATAATGTATCTAATGTATATTTGATCCAACAAGATTAATAATGTATCTAATGTATATTTGATCCAACAAGATTAATAATGTCAGCTCTTAAATGTTAAGGGGATCCGGGTCTTGGGAAAAGTCAACTTTTGCAAGCTGCCGCTGGAGTTGCACCTCGTGGAATTTATGTGTGCGGGAATACCACCACCACAGCAGGACTGACAGTGGCAGTTGTCAAGGATGCTATTACGGGTGATTATGTATTTGAGGCAGGTAAAATATCAGTACTTATGCTACTTTGCTACATAGAATTGGGTATTGATCACGTGAATTGTTAGATAGACTTGGGTAGTGATTACATGAAGGGCATATACAACATTCTGTATGTTTGCAAGATGTGATTGGACTATTTTTCTTCTTGTATCAAGGCACATTCCCCTCTGATGACTGTGCTTGGATCAGTGCTGTGTTTGAACATGTTGTATGGTGCTGCCAGCTTCATTTCTTTAATCCTGAAGTTGCTCATGCACCTCTTACATGACCTGAAATTATTATGGTGGTTTAAAGAATTGAATGCCATAAACCTTGAAATAATGGAGACTGCTGCTTTCTCTAAATGCTCCAGATTTTCAGCCCTTGTGATGCTCTCAAGGGTTCACAGCAGTACCTAACTTTTCAGAATAATAAACAGCACCTGAGAAGGAGAAGATTTGGTCATTGACTACTGAGGAGAAGGTCCACTGCATCCAAGATTCCAAGCCCATGTATAGAAATGAAATGAAATGTTATATTAACGTCTTCAAAAGGCCATAGTGACCTATGAGACCAGAAAGTTACAAGGTGGTGGATCTGATACAAAGTCAGAGTAACAAAATAACCTAATCAACAGTACAAAACAAAGATATATATTATGGGATTCTAGATAGCTGCAGACAAGATGGCTATACGAAATACATTGCAGGATATGTATAATATAAAAGAATATTGGAGACTATGGGAAGTGCGCATGGACTGATTGACTTAGATGGATAGTCACAATGGCTAGGGTCTGGTGCATTTACATGTTACAAGGCAGGAGATGCTAGTACAGCGGACTACCTGTGGGTTCTCCTACATAACTCCGCTAATCTCTGGGTGACTGATTGGTGTGGCAGCTGATTATGCATATTGTAAGTAGGTATGGGTCAGATAGAAAGGCTATCCTCACCTAGCTCTCGGTATCCTGAGTATCACTTTACATGCAGACTTGTCAAGTATATTGCGATGTAATGTGTGATGGTTTGATCACACTAGACCTCGATGGCTCTCTACAGGAACTTATAAACAGTCTGACAGGGGTGGTACATATAGGGTACTTTCCCACATCCAGCGGGGCATCAAGGGACTCTTCCTCATTAATGAGTCTCTTGGCAGGCCAAAGGCTTCTACAGTTAATGGATAGAGTGCAGGGCACATGTCGACAACGGCATAAGGTGGGAAAACTCGAAGAACATTGAGGCTATGATGAAGTCTTTGATTCACCTCTTTGAGCATTGTGGATGGCAAAGTGTATGAGACCATGGATCGGTTGATTGAGAAGCTGAAGGGTTGTGTCCGCGATAGGTGACTTGTGTGTGAAAGGTTAGACTGCCTACTACTCTACATGGTTGATCTAGACTCTCAAGGAACAAGCAAGAGAAGGACAATAAGGTGAGCAATAGCTTTTGAATGGTCTTAGATAGTTTGGTGCTGCATATAGTGATCTTTTGCAAAGTCAAGAGGCTAGCTTTGCGAGAGAAGTAGCACCTGTGGGATACCGGGAGGTTGGATCTGCGCTTTGGTGGGATGCAAACGGTCCTTAGTTGCAGCAGTTGACTATCTGCATCCTCTTATAGGCAGTTGCTTGAAGCAACTTTGGTGAGTGCACAGTTGCATTGCCTTGAGGAGGAGGAACTCCCTTGCAGTGCAACTTGCAAATGATATGGCGTCATTGCAATTTATAGACGATTGACAAGGAGAGGCCAAAGAAAGCAAGTTCTATTTCTGCATGGGACTAGGCTCAGCAATATCTGTTTGTCATTGGATTGATATTTGAATTTTGGTAAGGCTGAGCTGGGCCCGAGGCTTGACCCCAGAGGAGTTCACTGATTTAGCTTCACTCTTAGTCAGGCACCTTACCCACTATTGGGCCCTTTTCATTTGGGATTCTGACAGTTTGTCTTTAGTATCTAGATTCTACACTCTCCTCCCATTTCTTAACTTGGCATTTTGTTATGCTGCCATTATATACTTGCTCTGACTAGGAGAATGTGCAAGGTGGAAAGGTACATAGTGTACGGTAGGGAGTACGTAAGGTATATACTTTTGCATAGAGAAAATGTTAAGGTACGTATCAGTATGTACTATTTTCTTAAAAACTTGAAATGTAGATAGATTCTTCACAAACCTGTTGGTTATGTATCGATTACACAGTGTGTGCAATGAACCAACTTCATGGATTAGCACTATAGATTGAACACTAGATAAGACCCTTAAATAATTACACGGTACCCTCGTAGTCACGCCTTGAACACTCTCTGCAATAGCAGGTTGCTCTCTATAATAAACCAAAGAATGGCTGCAGGCGATTCCAAAATGTGAGGCGTACACATGCCATGCTGAAGATCAGGATTAAAAAAGCAAAAGGGTTCCGTATGGACGTACTGTGCCGTCCGGATCCATACTCATGTATGGATGCATATGCAACCCTGGGAACGTGTTGATGAAATTTTTTTTGTTGATGTGTCTGAGTTGTGGGCTTTACAAACCCATGGAATTTCCACAATATAAGGACTTGCTATCTTGAACCTTGTAAGTGAATTGCTTCAATAACAGGTGCTATGGTTCTTGCTGATCGTGGCATTTGTTGCATTGATGAGTTTGACAAAATGTCTGCTGAACACCAGGTTATTCCAACTTCTTCTATCACCTCTAGGCGCTTTTATTGGCCTTCTGGTACCAAATATAGATGCCCAAGCTTCCTTAAGTTTGTTATTGACTTTATTAACAGGCATTGCTAGAAGCTATGGAACAGCAGTGTGTTTCTGTTGCGAAGGCTGGATTAGTTGCTAGTCTATCAGCTCGGACAGCTGTTCTTGCTGCAGCCAATCCAGTTGGAGGTCATTACAAGTATGTCTTTGCATCTTTTGAGTTTGCTGGAGCAACCTCAGCAAGTTTGTTACCAATGTCAGTAGGCTGCCTTGTTGATGCTAACTTATTTCTGATTCCTTATTGTGCAGCCGGTCAAAGACGGTGAATGAAAACTTGAAAATGAGTGCTGCTCTCTTATCTCGATTTGATCTCGTTTTCATCTTGCTGGACAAACCAGACGAGCTAATGGACCAACGCCTTTCTGAACACATCATGGCAGTAAGTCAGGCTGTGCACATGCATATGGTGCCTAACTAAAAGCATTGGTTACTCGTGTGGCCAAGGCGTTCCAGCTCATTCGTATTATAACAGCTTCATGCAGGTTCTGAGGAACGCTATAATGCTGCAAAACAGTCTCGTAAGCCAGCTCCAAATCTCAGATGTTTGTTCTGATTGTGCTCAAAGTCAATTTCCAATCAGTTGCTTCTTTTTTCGAAGTGTATCGAGCTGCAAATCAAAGCAGTGGTGGAGGGGGTTCTAGTTTGGCTGCTAGACTGAAACTGCACAGCCAAACCGACCGCGATTTCTCACCTTTGCCAGGGCCTCTTCTACGAAAATATGTTGCCTACGCAAAGCAGTATGTCTTTCCAAGGTCTTTCTGCTAACCCCCTAATTCTCTATGCCAATGTGCACTATTTTTATGCTGCCTTTGCATTGGAATTACGTGCAAAAAACTGCTAAGCTCTGAACTGATAGAAGTGGACTTGCGAGGGCAGAATGTCAGATGCTGCTGCAAAGGAGCTTGGCGACTTTTATCTGGAACTAAGAAAACACAGCCATAGCGCAGATGGTACACCGATTACAGCCCGACAACTAGAAAGTCTTGTACGCCTCGCAGAGGCACGTGCTCGCCTGGAGCTAAGGGATACAATCACTGAACAGGATGCCAAGGTACGGCTATGATTCCCATTGGAGTCTGTTATGTTGTACTTACAAACATCGACTCAATTTGCAACTGTGATTAGGATGTGGTTGAGATAATGAAGGAGTCTTTGTATGACAAATTGGTGGATGAGCATGGAGTCTTAGACTTTGGCCGGAGTGGTGGAATGAGTCAACAAAAAGAAACAAAGAGGTTTCTAAATGCACTACAGAGACAGTCAGAAGTCCAGCAAAAGGCTACATTTACACTGAGTGTATGTGCTTCTTTGTTGTTTTGTAAATTTAGAAGCAAATTATCTGCTGCATACTGATTGTCTTGAGGAAGTGCATTGGGTACAGGAGCTTTGCTGCCTTGCAGATGACATTGACCTGCGTGTTCCAGATATTGACGCTTTTATTGAGAATCTGAATGCTGCTGGCTATCTTCTTAAGAAGGGACCTAGAACCTACCAGGTGGTCTTCATTCTTGAGTGTCAAGCTCCCTCTTGAGTATCAAGTCTTGAGTTCCCTCTTGGTTATCCCAGTTCCCTCCTGAGTACCAGGTCTTGAGTTCAAGACCCTCTGGAGAGATCTTTGAGGTCTCTTGGGATTGTTCCTACGACGTTAAAACTTCTCTTCTTCTTCTTCTACCAATGATTTTCAGCGCTCAGATTTGAGTTAAAATTTCCTTTCCCCGCCGCCGGTAGACTTGCTGTCAATGTTCCATGCATTGAACACCACAATGTTCTTGACCAAATTGTCTGCTTAATCTGTTGAGCTTAACGTCAGAAATTAGATCAGTATGAAGGCAAGCTATCAGGTTTTCTTCATGTTAGAACTACTAGTTTATTTTCCTTGACCTGCATACAACTTGTCTATGCTCAGAGACTGACTTGTAAAGGTGCATAAAGCCACCATAGTTTCTTCTTGGATTTCCTTCTCTGTGCATTAGACATGCAAAGACACTGTTTCATGAAAATCAGTGGCATTTCTAGAGAGGTCAGCTAGTTTTTGGTGCCATGGAGTGTTGCTGAGTCCTTAATTGATATTGCAGGTACTTTCATCCTCATTTGCAGGGACACAGCGTGGCAGCCAGCTAAGATCTAGAGGTTGATATTCCAGACTCTAAGGTTCAACAAGGAAGCCTTGTTGTTTAACGGAAGAGGCCACAATTCCTTCCAAGAAAGGGCAGCTTCTCCATGGAGCTGAGGAAGCTGTACATACATAAAAGAAGTCGAAACTTATAGATGAAGAGAGTCTTGCACTTTTTTTATTAAAGTTAAAGACCGTTATGCCAAATAGGCCAAACAGGTGGATCAATGGTTGCGACCTGTCATGGTTTTACCTTTTACTAGCAAGTTGTTGGCACTCCCTTTTCGGCAAAAAGGGAGGGTGTACAGCAGAGAAGGCCTTTATTTCTTCTAGCATCACTCTCTCTTTGCTCTCTCTCCCCCTCTTGAATAACACGTCTTGAGTTCAACTCTCCTCGTTGGATAGGTCTATAAGCTTAGTCTCTTGGGATTGTTTCCTACGATGTTAAAATTCTCTTCTTCTTCTTCTTCTTCTACTTCTCTCTACTTGGCACACAGCAAATTTACAATGAAAGGGATAAACATTCCGGGTTCAGTTAATCAGCTTTGTCTGCAACAGTTTGCAGATGACACCGATGCCGTGATGAGCAATGATAACACTACAGTGTAACATTTCTGGAAGTGCCTAAATACTTTCTATGTAGCAAGTGGATCAGTGATTAACCATTCCAAAACAGGTTTTAAAGTATCTGCAGGGTCTGTGCCAAAGGTAGTGCTTGATGCAGGTTGTTAACAGATAGAAAATGAACAGATTTTCAGGTTGCTAGGCATACCAATGGGCTTCAATGTCTCTTTCTTGCAAAGATGGGAATGGGTTCTTGCCAAGATCAAGCAAAAGATAATCAGATGGCAGGGACATCAGTCCTCTCTGTCTAGTAGAGCTTTTGTTCTAACTCACTACCTGCTCTCTTCTCTAATTTTCTGTCTTGTTGCCACCCTGCTAATTCCCAGCTTCAGAAAGATTTTGCCATGTTTATGAACTTTCTTTGGGTGGTGATTTGGATCATCACAAAATCTCCTCGGATACCTGCCGCCTCCCAAAAGCCAAGGGAGGACTGGGCCTGCTCAACCTACAAAAGATGGCTACCAAAATGTCTGCCAAGTGGATTCTGAGAAGCCTGAATTCTGAGGACTTCTGGGCCTTGCTTCTAAAAAGAAACATCAGCAAATTCAGGCTCCTCTCTTACAATGCTTGGAAAATGTACCACTCAGAGATCTTATTGTAACTCCCTGCAGATTTATACCCTATGGTTCCAAGCTTACCTGCAAATTCTGGAACTCATGGCAGGATGTAAAGCACCACTGAACAGTACCTCATTCATTTATGTCTACTCTTGTTTTTACAAGGTTCCATTTGGTATGGTTGCTTTGCTGACAGGTTTGGATTGCCCCTAAATAGAAGAGCTCACAAATGCTTCAAAGCTGGTCTTACTGCCTGGGAAGATTTGTTCCAGGGGGCTAAAATCAAAGATGCTGCTGCAGTGCATCTCAGTTCAGTATCTCAATTAGCGATGCTACTTGGTGTTTGGAAAGACTTCACCTTTTGCTTTCCAAAATTCATCTGCCAACAAAAGGGCTTCACAAAGGTTGGCATTGCTACCAAATGTTTGTTGAGATAGGCATGGGACATCCCTCTACACCTCATTTCAGTTTATGTTGACACTTTAGTATATTTGCTGTAAACACAAGAATGAGCCAAGTCTACCAACCGTGTTATATCAAGGCCTATAAATAAACCCTTGTGTTGTACATAAAAATATGCTATGCAATATGATATCCTACTTTTGTGTGTACATCAATTTGTCCCTTTAGTGATCGTGTACCTTTTATTATTTGTGTGTAGCTCACTGTGTAACAATGGAGTCTTTCACTTTTAAGCCTCCTTGAGCTCTTTTCCCCTCCCGATCCTTACAACTGGTATCAGAGCCAGTGAGCACCATAATTAGCTTAGCAATCTTCTCCTCATTCCATAGATATCCCATTTGTGCACTCTCTACTAATCACACAGTCGATTAGAAGCTGATTAAGAGCCAAAAACAACTTATTTAATCGGTTGTTATCAGCCCACTCAAGGGGAATGGAGTTAATCGGAACCTACAGATCATCTTCCCACGTCAAGAAGGACCTTCTTGTATGCTTGGAGAGCTTTATAAGCTGAAGATTTCAACCTCTTGCCAAATCGACGGTTTCTGCTTGCTTGAGTTGTTGCACACTCTCAAAACAAATTTTTCAAAGGCATCAAAACCTTCTCTTGCAACCGACGGTCCGGATTCAATCTCACATAAATCCTTGATCTTCGGCCTTGAATCAATCGGCTTGCATGGATGATTTCGCCTTTGCTAGTGTCCTCCATCTGCGGTGCTTGATCGAGCTGCAACACGATTTCGATTTGCCCATCTAGTGGACTGCTCTGCTCGGTTCTGTGCCAACCTCGCCATTTTCTGTGTAGTTGATTTCTTTTCATTTACTCTTTGGTTTCACATTAGCTTTTAAAGATTAGTTTGGCTTCATTTAAAAACCTCAAAAAACAAGTGCTCAAGTTGTTCAAATTTTTAGTCTCGGCTCCGGCTTCTCGGCTCGGCTTCACTCTCAAGCCACACAAAGTTTTCACTCAGCTTCGGACTTCGAGCTCATCAAATTCAAGGGTCGACTTCAATTTCTTAAACGACGCCACTCGAAGCATCAAATTCATATGGCAATTTTTCGTTGACTTGCAGACCGTTCAAGAGCCCACAGCGGCAGATTAATTTTGTCTACACGACGGTATTCTTTTCTTTTAACCACACAGTGAAGAGGAGCTTCACACAAGTGAAGAGTGACTTCACCTATTGGTCAAAATATTCGTGTTGTGTATATTTAATAAAAAATAAAATAAAATTTGGGTAAGAAGCTGCTGTAGAGAGAGTCTCTCTGCCGGTAAGATCGAGACCCTTTGCATTTGGAACCACTTTGCATCATGGGAGAGAAAGGGATTGAAAAATTCAATGGAGACGGTTTCCACACTTGGTAGACCAAGTTGCGAGGATATCTTATGAAAAAGCAACTATGGTCTATTGTAAAACCAAGAATAAGCGAACCATCCACTTTTGTTGTAGGCACCCTCACTAGAGCCCAAATCGCACAAGCACAAGCTAAAGATGAACATACACTCGGCATAATTATCACATCATTGCATGATAATTATGTGCATTTTACAGATAGCCGTACCACTGCAATCCATGCATGGGATATTTTGGAACATAACTTAGGTGCTAAACAAAAGCAAAGTAAGATTAACTTAAAGAAAAATCTTTACAAACTTACTATGCTTCAAGAGGAGGATGTTTCAAGCCTCGTTAATAGACTAATGAGCATAATCACGCAGCTCACTTACATTCAGTGCCAAGTCTCGGAAAAAGATCAAGTCGTTGTGTTGCTAAGTGCTCTACCTGAAAGTTTTGACAACATAGTAACAATCTTAGAGCAAAAGGAACCCATGCCTTCTCTGCAATATGTTACAAGGAATCCATGAAGAAGAAAAGAAAAATAAGAAGAATTTTGAATCAGTGGGAGGAGCTTATTTTACATCATCATCATCATCATCATCTAGGGCGTCATCATCATTACCTAGATTAAATAACAAGAAGTGTTATGAGTGTGGCAAGCTTGGACACTTCTCCAAGGACTGCTACAAGAACAAATATTGTAGCAATTGCGGCATCAAAGGTCATCCACCATCAAAGTGCCAAGGAAGCAACAAAAATAGAGTCAATCTTGCAGAAGAAAAGGATGGAGATGCAGCTCAACAGGAAGAGAATTGTCTCCATGTGTGTGCCGCTCCCAATTACTTTTACGAATATATTGATCTACTGTAAAATGGATAGTCTTCCACCTTCTCTGTTTAAGGGGAGGACTTCTTAGTCTGTGTGACACCATGTAATGAGACCACTCAGTCTGTGTGACTATAGTCTGTGCGACTACCTCGGTCTGTGTGACCATTAGCTTGTGTGGCTTTAGGTCTAGATTCAGCTTCATTCAGTACAGTCCATGCCTAAGGGGAGGATTGTTGAGATAGGCATGGGACATCCCTCTACACCTCATTTCAGTTGATGTTGACACCTTAGTATATTTGCTGTAAACACAAAAATGAGCCAAGTCTACCAACTGTGTAATATCAAGGCCTATAAATAAAGCCTTGTGTTGTACATAAAAATATGCTATGCAATATGATATCCTACTTTTGTGTGTACATCAATTTGTCCCTTTAGTGATCGTGTACCTTTTTATTATTTGTGTGTAGCTCATTGTGTAACAATGGAGTCTTTTACCTTTGAGCCTCCTTGAGCTCTTTTCCCCTCTCGATCCTTACAATGTTGCCCATGAAATTTTTTCAAGCTTCAAAGATAAGGAAGGGGTATATGAAGACTTGAAGAAGAAACTCAACACTAAATGGAAAATCAAGTGGAGCAGCAAACAATGGCCCTATAGGTTTAAGCGTTTATGGGCCTACCCCCTCTCCATCAAACACCGTACTCTCCTCTAGCTTCTTTTGCATCAAGGGGTATAGACAGGTTCAAAAGCTTTGAAGTGTGGAATCAGTAATGGCATGTGCTCAAGATGTAAATGCTATATTGAAGATACTTCCCATCTATTCTTCAATTGTAAAGAGAATAAGCAGTATTTGTCTCCCATCCAAAAATGTTTTTACTTTTGTACTCAACAAACTTTGGATTGCATGCATGTTCTCTTAGGTTGTAGCAAGGGCCTGCCTCGTCTATAAATGACACGGGGTCTAACTCAAGGGATCTACGGCTGGCGCGTTATCGGCGGGGCGGGGAGGGCTTTGGGCCGTTGGATCGACGCAGCAGGGGGAGCAGAACTTATATAGTACTGCGGCTATGTACGTTTCAAGTAATCGTGACAGGTGGGTTGGATAGGTATTGTGTGTGTGGAGCGGGAGGTGGCGAGGTCAAGTCGCGATGCGGGCCTAAATTTTTTGATATCCAAAGATGCGATCAACGGTGGATTGAACATCCACCGTAGATCCCTCGAGTTTATCCTGTGACGCTTATAGACGAGAAAGGGCCTGGACGCCCCACTTTGGAACATTTGGAGAGGTATAATAATCTGGACGTGGTCTCCCACTACTCACCCCATTGGGCTCCATCAAGAGCTGCTAAAAGCTGTAGAGTCTACGTGCCGTCAGGTTAAGGATGCCCAAGAACAATCCTCCTTCACTTAGCTTCAAAGGTCTCTGAGATGGCAGCAGTGGAAGAAACAAATTCCCCAAATTTTTTCAGCCCAAGGTTTTACATGCGAGACACTGATTTTAAATCCCCCATGATTAATTGTAAGATGGAGCTGCTCGCCCCCTTCCTAATAGCTCTGCGTTGTATCTTCCTTTTTTCCATCTAATTTTAAAGTTCTACTTTCTAAAATGAAAGAAGTTTTCTTTAGAAAAAGATACCCTCTTTATTCTCACGTACCCCCCTCCCCTCTGGACTATTTGACACCCCCCTTGTCAAGTGGGATCAACGGTCCTGATCTTCGGACAATCTCGACCGTGCGTTTATTATTAGGAATTAAAAGATTCCGACTGGTTGAACCCCCGTGACTTGAACCCACCACCTACCACACCGGAGACCACGGCTCTTCCATTATGCTATCGGGCGCTACTTGAAATGGAGGTGAGAATGTTCGGTCGTATAACAAAAATGACGGGGTGAGGATCATATGGTGTTCACTCGGCGATCACTTTGAGATACTTGAGGTCACACCATGATCACTTTGAAATAAGTGGGTTCATAGGGTGATCACATCCTGATTGGAATTCACATGGAGATCACTTGCGGTCACTTGATGTTCACATCAGGTTTACGTGGAGTTCACTTTAATTGTGATCACATAGTGATCACTTGGGGATTAATCCGGCAACGGATGGTGCAAAACCCATCCCGGCACCCCCAATCAATAGGGAACGTAGATCCCACCTGACGAAGGGGTGTCAATTAATCACGAGGCCCCCCTCCCCCCTTTTCTGATGCTCTGTTGCTTGCACACATGTTTGCATGATGTCTGCAATTGAGCAGCTCCAACACTAGCAACGCGTACCTAGACCTCTGGCTACCATCATGCTTGTGTTTCCAAATAGTCATCTGCTTGCTACCATAGCAGCTAAAATACGCGTATTTTATTTAGAATACACAACGTTCCGTATTGAAACGTATAATACGTCTCATAACGTTTTCTATTCTAACGTTTTTTTTGTTGAAAATTATGTATGCTATGGCTTAATATTGAAGAGTCATTAAGGAGGTCCATGAACCGCTAAGTTGACGTATTTTATTTTCGATTCTCAAAAATACATATAGTATGCGTATTGTACATCGTCGCGTATTAAATGTCCCGCTCGTACCGTAGCTACTATGCTTGCTACACCCACGACCCTGCTCCCATCCCCTTCACGCGACATAGAGATAGCCTATACTAGCATCACAAGCGCACAAGAGAGAGAGAGATAGCTTGCCTCACCCAAGTTGTCCTCAACCT
The DNA here is from genome assembly GCF_014529385.1 of Adiantum capillus-veneris. Taxonomy (NCBI): domain Eukaryota; kingdom Viridiplantae; phylum Streptophyta; class Polypodiopsida; order Polypodiales; family Pteridaceae; genus Adiantum; species Adiantum capillus-veneris. The sequence goes on from NW_028221561.1 coordinate 73,578, forward strand.
CCACCCAACACCTATTGTGCCTTCACTGTAGAGTAGGAGACCCAACCCCACCTCCTCATGCACTTACTCCGTATGCATTCGTAATAACCCGCATGCCCAGTTAGAGAGACAGAGCCTTGGGCCTCTCCATCAGTTAGAGAGACAAAAAGCCTTGAAAGTTGGGACTCTCCATCCCTCTCTACCCATCCTGACCTATAGAGGGTCCCCAAACGTGAACCCCATAGGGCATAGCTTAAACTACCAATGTCTAGAGCTTTGTTGGGGGGTTCGTGGAGTTGAACTTGGGAACACACCCTCTCCAACCTTAACCAAGCCTCATATGCTCTAGTTTGTCTAGTCTTTGTCGCTCTCGTAAAAAAAAACCTTGGCCTAGTGAAGACTACCCCAAGATAAGTGTATGCTCCACAATCTCCTGACCATAAGTGAATGTAGGTGTTGATCTCATGGCCCATTGCGGTGTGGTGTTAAACACCATAACCTTAGTTTTACCAAGGTATAAACACAATCCACTATCCTCCGCAAAGCTATGTAATGCATCCAAATGTCGTTGCATACCCCTGGTGAATTAGAAATCAACACAATATCATGTAACAACAATGGAATCCATGTGCCATGTCCCTGTTAATTGGGCACCTTTGTCACCCTCTCTTTGGTATGTATATAGATGAGGTAGGTTTTTTATTACATTGACAGAGTACATACCAAAGAGAGTAGGGGATGACATAACCTTGTTTCACTCCAATAGTGGAGTGAACTAAATCAAATATCCTTTTTGAAGTGCTTACTTGTCCCATCATTGATCTGTAGAGAGCCATGATCCTCCAAATCAACTCATTGAGCACTTCCACTTCTGTAGCCTTTGCATCAATCTGGCTTTGGGCACCATGTCAAATGATTTCGGCATAGCTACAATAAATCCGTCTTCCATGTGCTCTGCCCTCCTCAATGAGTGTCAAGATATGGTTAAGAGTGGAGAAGCCTCTCCAAAAACAGCTTGCCTCGTTGCTCATATGCCCTCATTCTGTGCCCATCCACTCAACTGTTGCTTAAGAATAGATGCATACAACCGTGCTAGTTTGTGTCCAATCATAATAGTATGGTAGAACCTTTGCCAACATATCTCTAGCATGTAGAAAATGCTCTGCCATAAGTCCATCGTTACCATATGCGCTGTTGGACTTCATCCTATCAATGGCCGTCTTTACCATCTTAGTGGTAAAGAAGGTACTCGTAGATGGACATGGCTTAGGAGGATCTAGAAGGGGTGTTTGTCTAGGGATCGTATATAAGGAAGTTTCATACTTACCCCACACATTAGGGAAGTAATGACTGGGGAAGGGGAGTGCTCATGAAAGAGACGTTATGCCTCTCCCGAGTCTCTGCTCAAGAACAGTTGGTATAAGTCTTGCTTAATTTGAGCTAAAAACACTAGCCACGCTTCGTCCGTCCCCTCTTGCGTGGTTCATGCACCATGTGGAACGATCCTTCTCCTTTGCTCTTTAATAATAAAAAATCATCTCCATGGCTCGCAGGGATGAGCAAGCTAGGTACATGTGGGTGAGATCGAGAGCAAAGATTGACATATATTTTTACATTGCTATGTGCTACTTTCCCCTGAGTACGTCAGTATATGCACCACCTAGAGGACAATCCCCCTTCTCTATTTTGGATGATGACATATTGGAATTCTCTAGAGATGGTGACATTATCATTCTAGGGGACTTCAATGCTAGGACTGCCCATCATCAGACAATATTTTATGATACTTCAGAGGAGATGCTGAGAGAGCTGGATGTTGCAGAGACGGGCCTATCTAGACTATCACAGGATGGGGAACATACTGAGTATGGACGACACTTGATAAACATGGGGGCTGCACATGGATTGACCATCTTGAATGGCCTACAGAGATTTCCCGTTGCGGGAGGTTTCACATGCTTTCCACACAGACATGGAGCCAACACAATGGATTATGTCATGTCACAACCAAGCCTCATCTCTAGTATCCAGGATCTCATAGTTGGGCCAAGACCTGTTGGGGTGGCAGTGGATCATGCTATTGTGTCACTGACCATCTCTTTCCAGTTTAGTGTAGCACATAGTCCACAGGTAGCAGCCCCTACTCGCTACACCTTCACGCGAGAGACGGATTCTGTATACATCGATGGGATCTACAGACGCATATGCACTGAGGAGCCAGGGAGACCTCTGGAGAAGCTTATTACTATACTGACACAGACATTACATGATGCAGCAGTAGAGACATACCCACACACCAAGCCTGAGCATAGACGCCGTTCTGGGAGCATGCCTCAGAACAACTGGTATGATGAGGAATGCCGCCAGACTAGAGCTAGACTTCAAAGGGAAGTGCTTTTCGGGGACACCACTCACAGACAATCACATATTGACTTTCGACGCCTAGTGCGGCGGAAGAAGAGCGTATTTTTGGCTCGACTAGAGCAGGATCTCTACCAGCTATTCTTGAGTCAGGACTCGCGTGAGGCATGGCGGCTCTTTCATGAGCTATCTCCCCCCCTGTCATTACTTCTACAGAGACTTGGGGTCAGTACGCATCATCTTTGTACACAGTTTTTGGACAACCGCCTCTTCCCGACCCCCCCGATCCATGCTCACACACGTGCTTTTTTCACTGCTGCTGAGATGGTGAAGAAGGCCATTGACACGATGAGGACTGGGAAAGCATATGATCATGATGGCCTGGTGGCTGAGCATTTCATGCAAGCCAGAGATCTACTAGCAGAGCTTCTAGCATTCATGTTTAACCGTGCCATGTGTGAGGGTTGCGTGATACTTGGAGCCTATCTACCCTTATACCTATCTTCAAATCAGGAGACCCTATGGAGCCTGGGAATTATCGCACTATCATGATTGGACACACATTGGCACGGTTGTACGCATCCATTCTTGAGCAGCAGCAGCTGAGTAGATGGGCAGAGAGAGAGGGAGTGCGTGTAGCTGGGCAGGTAGGGTTCAAGAGAGTTTTTTCTACTCTTGACCATATCTTGACACTCAGGGCCATCATCGAGGAGGTCAGATCTCGTGGGAGACGGATCTATTGTAGCTTTGTGGACTTCCGCAAAGTATTTGACACAGTACCCAGAGCTAGATTGATGCGTAGATTACAGGAGATGGGAGTACCCACAAAGCTCATTTAGGGGATCATGGCATTGTATAGATCAGTAGTAGGGCATGTACGCACCTCATAGGGTCTATCTACACCGGTTCACTCCACTATTGGGGTGAAGCAGGGCTACCCGCTCTCTCCTACTCTGTTTGGTATGTATGTGAATGAGGTTTCTTACTACATTGAGAGAGATGGGGATAGAGGTGCACCGCTGACAGGGACATGGATTCCGCTATTGTTATATGTTGATGATATTGTGTTGATCTCCGACTCTCCAGAGGGGATGCAACGTCACTTGGATGCTTTGCATAGGTTTGCCCATCAAAGTGGTTTGTCTGTCAACCATGGAAAAACCAAGCTCATGGTATTTAATACCACCCCACAGTGGATCAGGAGGTTAGCGGCCAAATTCACATACGGCCAGGAGACAGTGGAGTATACAGATGCTTACACTTGCCTTAGAGTGGTTTTTAGTGGACATTTTCATTGAGGAGAGCAACAGAGACTAGATTGATGAGAGCTCATTCGGCATTAGGTAGATTGAAGAGGATGTGTTCACAGGTTCAGTTTCAGGAGCCTCGGACGAAGCTCTGGCTCTTTGACACTTTGGTGGCTTTTGCATTGCTCTATGGAGCTGAGATCTCGGGGCCTTCATTGGATCATCACGGGAGGACATATCTCATTGATGGATGGGGGGCATGGAGAAGCCCCTAGTCTCTATGATCTCACGAATCATTAGAGCAAGGGCTTCAATACCACGTGCCATTATCCGAGCAGAGTTAGGTGCCCCCCCACTAGTGCTTGAGGCGCTCACCAGATCTGTCTCCTTCATGCACCACATGTGGGAACTTCCCAGAGACAGATACGCCCGCCTTGCACTTGAGTCCTCTCGACAGCTAACCATGTAGGGAGATACAACATGTTGGTATGGGGAGATGACATCATGGTTCCAGGCGCATGGGTTCAGTATAGACGGATTGCCCCCCTTCCAGTACTCATTGGATGCACCCTCCCTGACTCTTACACAATCCGAGATGACCAGGCTCATCCGCCAGGACCTGACTCAGCTAGACACCAGGAGAACATGGATACAGCCAACACAGGAGTTGGGCATAAAGATGGATTTCTAAAAAGAGCATCTTCTCTAGCTTACAGCGGATGATTTTGTGACGAGGCCCAGATACATGGACACCCACTTGTCTCATGGGATACGGTGTGCTATTTGCTAGATACACATATCTTCACACCAGTTGCGGATCGAGACTGGGAGATACATTGGAGTACCAGCAGAGGCCAGGGCTGGCCTCATGTGTGACATGGAGCCTGAGACAGAATTACACTACACATGCCACTGCCCCGTCTACTACGAGATACGAGGACGCTTCCACCGCTTGTTTAGAGAGGTCTTTGGACCACTCTCCAAAGTCATCAGGTACGAGGATCATTGGAGTACCAACAGAGGCCAGGACAGGCCTCATGTGTGACATGGAGCCTGAGAAAGAATTACACTACACATGCCACTGCCCCGTCTACTACGAGATACGAGGATGCTTCCACTACTTGTTTAGAGAGGTCTTTGGACCACTCACCAAAGTCATCAGGTACGCGGATCAAAGATGACATGGAGCCTGAGACAGAATTACACTACACATGCCACTGCCCCGTCTACTACGAGATACGAGGACGCTTCCACTGCTTGTTTAGAGAGGTCTTTGGACCACTCTCAAAGTCATCAGGTACGAGGATCAAAGATGCCTGTGTTGTTTCTGCTCAAGTTGCAC
>NW_028221562.1:0-17529 GCF_014529385.1 Adiantum capillus-veneris
GTATGCACCTCATCAAGGGCCCATACTCTCATGAGAGGAAAGGGGCCACATGTCAAGTGTAGAGACACATTGCTGAAGCAGGCAAGGGTTGTCCTTAAGCAAGGGCTGTGCTTAAGCAAGGGGGGTGCTAGCTTAACCTCACAAGAGGAAAATAAGGACACTTGTCAAGAGACTACACAACTTGCCTCCAAAGGGATCCAAGCTCTCATTGTCTAGAGGGAAATAAGGACACTTGTCAAGAGACTACACAACTTGCCTCCAAAGGGAGCCAAGCTCTCATTGTCTAGAGGGCTACATGGCCCAATGAGCTTCAAGGGAAGCCTAGGAAAGGGGGTCGACCAAGATACCTCTCTCTCTCTCATTTTTGGGCAACCCACGAGCCATCTCTTTCTCATTCTTCTCTTCTCACACTCTTGTGAAGCAAGAACTTCATCTCCTTCTCCAAGATTCAAAAGTTGAGTGCCTACTACAACAAGCTCTTGGCTATGGATGCAACTCCACACAAGAGAATGCTTATGCTTGCTTATCAATCTCTCCAATCTCCATTATCACTATGCTAAGCTATGCTACAAGAGCTATGAGTGATTATGTGCAAGGGGTATTGCTTTCTCGTAGAGATACTTCTATTTCTCTCTTCTTCCTCACTCCCTGCCAGCTCTCCTCACCTTTCATGGTGTTTGAGGTCTTGAGGCTGGGCATTTTTCAAGTTCTTGCTAATCATGTTTAATGTTGTTGTTATGCTAATGCTTAATAAGTTAAGCTTGCCATCTTCACCTCATCAAGAAGATCTCAAGGAACACAATCAGTTGTATTGTAAACAAGTCTTCCGTCATGGAAGAAGCTATAATACAAATGCCTATTGGAGGGGGGACCGGCTCCAACTAATCTGGTCCTCTATTGGTGTCAATTTCTCTAAACTCTTACTCTCTTTTACAAGTATTTTTCATGCCATGTTAACGAAGTAATGTGTTAGTGTTACTCTCTCCATCCAAGGACTTTCTTTCTCACTCTACATCTACACACAAAGGAATGCTCAAGGAAATGCTCAATCTATTATTCACTTTTCGCTCCAACTCAAGTTAAAAGGCTACATTACATATCACAATCATAAATCTTATATTTCAAATGAAGAGTTTGAAGTTTTTAGATTAATTGTGAAGTTTATCAATGGGGTATATTGGAGTGACCCTCAGCCGTCCAATTATAGAGTAGAATATAAGTCGTTGTAAACAAAAACATTGAGGTTGTTGTAAAGACTTCAAACTAATGAAACTCTTGACACTTTTTGGCATAAAAATTAGTAATTGAAGTGTTCGTATTGCGCTTATACGTTTTTAAAGTGTTTAACACTAGGTTGGTAACCTAACAGGACATAAAAGTGTCCTTTCAGGGTTTGAAAAAAACCTCCAAAACCATAGTAGGTCCACTCATTTTGTAAAATCCTTTCATGAGGTTATAGTTCAAGGCCTACTACACATGGAAAAAATAAGAAACTTGTAAAATTTCTCATCTTTTGGTCACACCAAGCCTCCAAAGTTGATGGACTAGTACATTTTCATGAAAACAGTCATTTCTTACGTTTTGTTGCATAAAAATAAGATTAGGGATTTTTGTAGGACTTGAGATAAATTCCTTAGTTAACTTCAATGGGTGGTGATCAGAACATAATTGTATCACTATTTTTTGTTTTGCCAAAGAAACCCTGGCAAAAAAGTTGAATTTTTACCATGAAGCATTTGTATGGACCTTCTATACCACGTCAAAAACATTATAAACCTCGTGAACCCTCCTTTTGTGATTGCACTAGCTCAAGTGTATCCACACATGCATACATTAGCATGATACTACGGAAACTTGTGCTAAAAATGCTCTCTGGATATGTCCACACAATCATACATAGTTACATCTACAAGGAAAGCGCAACCTGTGAGCAAAAAGTCAAGAATCTATGCATACTACCTCATCAATCGTTAAACACGTCAATCGGAATCCAAAACACAAAGCACAATCAACCAGATATGTGTGGTCAAAAATCATCGTCTGAGAGCCGCGCTCACAAGAAAAACTTCTTCCAAATGGTTGAGCAAAGCCGCTATGCGTCGGTGTGTGCTGCAAAGTTGGAAACTTAGGGAACTTGTTGAATTACAATATGCGAGATTGAAATCAAAAAGCTGGGTTGCGGGGGGATAAATCCTTCAGAGCAAATCCACTCTAGAATGCAGCATGGAAGGGGGAGTCATTGGCAAAGCTACATTGGAGGAGAGCCCAACTGCTCTCACTATGTCGAAGCCAGAAAATAAGGTCAATGTTGCCTTCCTCCGCGCCCCGGACGAAAGCACTTACCTAGATCATAGACGCGGATGAAAACACAAAATGTTGAGCCAATGCAAATTGCCAATGTTGAGAGGAACATGAGATCGAGTTGTCGTCGCTGCTGGAGGGTTTTTGGTTGATGTCAAGGAAAACACGAGCTTCACTGCCCATACTTTACACATTCATGTGTGTGCTCAAACGCTTGCCAAGAACGCACACGCCGTTCCACTCTTCTTCACAATCAAGAGAGCTTGCAAGTTTTCTCTCTTATTGTTTTTGGTCACCAATGCCGGTTGTTCACTCGCTCTCTCACTATCTCTTCACTAACAAGTGTGTGTACGCACTCTAAGAGAGAAAATAAAAAAAATATGTCTTCCCTATCAATTTGTGCTCCCAATTTCCAACATTGCAAGTCCTCTATGTGTGCGCGCGTGTGTGTGGACACATGCAAACCTTTGCTCCTCCTCTGCTACCAACACTTGCTCAATTAGGCTCCATCCCTTGCTTTTGATTCTCGAAGGCAAAAAAAATTTGCAGAGTGTTGCTTAATTCCCCCTGTGGTTCTTAGAACTTCTTAATAGCAGTCAAAAGCTTTTAGTGTGTGAAGGTGAAGCTTTAAAAAAACTCCTATTGCCTGCATGCTCATGAGCTGCCCGAATTTGTACTTGGTTTGAGATCTGGCTAAACTTTTCTCTCCCAGCCTTGTCGAGTTTCAATTTTTTTAATTGCTCAAATTTTTTTTGATTCAAGCTCTCCTTGCTCATGTACGATTCCGATTCCTCATCGGCCGTGCACACAAGCTCTTCCATTGCCGCAAGATTTCAAAGCTTTGTTGTGGTCAATTTCCCTGATGGGTTTTCAATAGTTCACCTTGCTCAATTCCCTTCAAGATTTCTCACTATTGACTCACCAAGCTGCTCTCCAAGCTCAAAGGATGTGCTATTATAGAGATCCCCAATTCTCCAAGCCCAAGAGGGGCTTATGTCGGGGCATTGATCTTGTCGATTCACTCCAATCCAGCTTCAATCTGCCTCAATCCATTCCACTTCCGACCAGATCGACTCAAGGAAGTTTTGTCAAGCTTCCATAGCTGCCAAGCTCAAGCTCCAAGCTCCACCATAGCCGACGAGCTCACGCGAGGCCGTCCCATCGGCTTTAATACCAGATTCTTCATTGTAGTCTCTTTGGTATCTTGGTTGGTTGGGTCATCGCACTAAGGTAAAGTATGTTTGTGCTTTTAATGGCAATGAAATCAATGGACGATCAATATGAAGTGTCAATGCCATGGTAATTGTTTTTGTGTTTGTTGTGCAAGTCTTTTATTCTCTCCATGATGGTGAGTCAAAGACTTGATTTTATCAAGGCAAGAAAGAAACTTTTCTAGATCCTTGGGATACAAACACTTCTTTGTTTTCCTAAAACACATGTCTCCTTGGTAAAGTTCTAGAGTGGTGCACTTTAGAGGATTCATCTACCAGCATCTGCTCTCTCTCTCTCTCTCTCTCTCTCTCTCTCTCTCTATATATATATCTATATATATATATCTATCTATCTGTTGTCTATGGCACGTGTCTCTGTGTGTGTACACACACACACACACACACACACACACACACACACACACACACACCCCACACACACACACACACACACACACACACACACACACACCACACACACACACACACAAATATGCTCTCTCAACCTGTAATTCTTCCCTTTTTTTTGTCTCTTCTTGTTGAAAGTGCTTGCTTGCTTTGGTCCTTGCTCAAAAAGTATTTTGCTCACCATATGGTAGGACTCATAGATTTTGGTGCATCTAGCCACATAACCAGCCATAATGAATGGTTTAAAGACTTGCAAAATTTGGAAATTCCCTAGCTATGATGAGATCAAATACAATACAATGCATCCTAATGTGCATGTAAGGAATCTGATATTGTCCTTAATAGATGGCAAGGTGAGATCAAAGACCTAGCTATGTTGAGATCAAAGAAAATACAGTGCATCCTAATGTGCATATAAGGAATCTGCCATTGTCCTTAATAGATGGCAAGGTGAAGTATTCGGCTGATGTGATGCATGTACCCACATCTCTAAAATGGCTTTGAAAGTATTCTGAATAGGTGACCGACTAATTTACCTCCCTTTCAAAGCCAATGGATCCATCAAAATCTCTATTACAGCTAAGCTACAAAATATACACTTTTGTCCCTAATTTTCTCTTTTAATCATGCCATACACTCTCTTAACTCATGCTCTCTTATTTTTCATATATATTAATCTTATTTGTAATTCATGCTCCATGAGATGAATAAAGAGGCAGAAGACAATACTCAATCATATCGATTAAGGGAATGGTTGGTACCCGTTTTGGTATCTTGTATTTTGATTTTTGTTTATGTTGTTCTATTTATATATGATTATTAAAAATCAATTGTTTTGCTAAATCTACTTTCATTTGGATGTTGTGTTGAAAGTGTTGGAAAGATATCAGGAATTCAAAAGTGTATCAATGCTTTGAAAATGCTCCAGACAGTGTGTAAAGGCAAACAAGAGTGCTTCTTGTGGGCAAATCATGCATGAAAACTCTCAAGAAGATTGATTCTAGAAGGCTCTCTCTTTGCTAAAGATGCAAGGATAACAAGCTTCCTCATCTCAATAGTTTCAATCACAACTATGATCAACCTACTTTGAAGAAAATGATGCAAGAAAGTGAAGAAAAGCAACAAAGGCAATTCATGCATCGCATACACTCTCAAGGGGCAATCACAAAGTGTTGAAAATCAGCCTCAAAATCAATCAAAATGCCTACAATCATCAACAAGATAAGAAGATACTCTCTCAAAAGGGCTTGCAAAGAACCTACTAGATTTGACAATCAGGTAAATTAACTTAAATTTATTACATTTTCTTGAAATTTTTGTAGGAATTCGTAACCTTTGAGCACATCTTTAACTTCTTTAATCCCTCGACATATCCAATGTACATAGTTGGAAGCTGTACCACTTCTCTCCCAAAATCTTTGGAAGCTATCCAATTGATAAGCTACCAGATTGGGTGTAGATTAGTCACATGGCATGTCAAGTGTGTTTCTGTGAATATACTTGCTCAAGTTTGTAAAAATCTCTCTCTCTCTTCTCTATCACTTTAGAGCAAAATTCTTTTAAATTTTATGTCATAGTTTTCAACTATTTCATCCACCATGCTTATTAGCCAATGGCAACCAATTGAGTCATGACAACATTCATTTTTTTGGTTATTGTTTATGGATAATTACTTGACAATTGTGGTTTATAATTGATAACTATATGTTATATGTTTTTCAATCTTCATGCTACTAATCAAGTCACAAAGGCCACTTTTAGATTGTGTTGAAAAATCACAAAGGCAATCACACTTCTGTAAGGGTTTTAGGCCAAGTGGCCAAGGCAATGGATGGCCGCCCATCTATTGTTTGGTTATAATGGAAATAAGGAGCGAGAGAGAGAGAGAGAGAGAGAGAGAGAGAGAGAGAGAGAGAGAGAGAGAGAGAGAGAGAGAGAGAGAGAGAGAGAGAGAGAGAGAGAGAGAGAGAGAGAGAGAGAGAGAGAGAGAGAGAGAGAGAGAGAGAGAGAGAGAGAGGATCCCACTCTCTAAAGCTCCACCAAAAACAATTTGAGTCTGCTCTCATACCCTTCCCTTTCTCTCCTTTCCTTGCACTTATGGATCACCGAATCCATCAAGTGGTATTAGAGCTCAGATCGTCGGCTTCTCCTCCTCGCACTACCCCGGTGTGTAGCAAGCCCAAAGCAGGGGATTCTTGGAAGCCATGGAAATGAGATTCTGCAGAGGAATGAAAGAATTCAAAGGCAAGGAAAATTGAGCTCAAAAGCTACATATAGTGCTCAAGCAAGCTTGAAGTAAGGAAGCTTCAAATCAGCAGATCGAGAAGCTTGGTGAAGCTCAAGCTTCGAGCTTAGAATCAAAGTGAGCTTGAAGGAATTTTGAAACAAGGAAATTGAGCTCACGAGCTGCATACAATGCTCAAGCAAGCTGAGAGCAGAGGATAGAGTGTGTGAATGTGTGTACACACACACACACACACACACACACACACTTTTATCTGTTTGACAATTCTTGGAATAAACCTTGGCTGACTTGTTCCCTCTTTGGTAATCTCATTCTCGCTATCTCCTGTGCCAAGATGGAGGCCCTACCTTAACTTGGTAATAAGATGAGTCTCCCATGCCGACACTAACTTGGTATGAACCGACCCTCCTATGATGAAGGGATAGCGATGACCTATCCCTAGCCAATCTTGCATACACTGAAGCACATGATGAGGTTTTAAAACATCTTAGCTGGCCCAAGTTAGCTCCACCTATCCTTGTTTTTTTAGATAACGAGGAGTTTTTTGATTAAAACCCTCATCTTTCTCGATTTATGATAACCTCCATGACCGCTTCTGTCGTGAATCTTCATTTGTAGCACTCCCTACTCGGGCAACACATGTAACATGAAGAGTATTTAAGGCCTCTTCACTAAAGTCAAACTCTTACCTACCCTGAAGCTGTAGACCACCGTGTTGGCATGTGACACTTGTCAAACCTTTGGCTCATTCTCTTACCTATCTTGAATATATAAACCACCGTGCTGGCATGTGACACTTACCAAACCTTTGGCTCATTCTCTTTATCTCACTTATTCTCTCCCTCATCTCCAGTATAGATATATGCCTGTCATTGCCAGCTGGACAGGGTGCTTCCTTGCACATAACCTTCGGCCATCCTTTTTTGTACTACAACTTTAATATCTAACACAACCCTTGCTCGCATGATAAGGTGATCTTCTGGTGTCCATACTCTTTCTCTCTTGTGGGTTGCATACATGCAGGCGTGTTCAATCTCATACTCTCTCTCTTGCAGCTGCATACATGCAGGCGTGCTCAATCTCTTCAAACACCTTCATATTGTGATGCTCACAATTCCTTGGAATCTCTATTGCTGCGTGCGTAGATGTACACAAGGTACCTTACTCAACACACACACACACACACACACACACACACACACACACACACACACACACACACACACACACACACACACACACACACACACACACACACACACACACACACACACACACACACACACACATGCATCCGTGTCGTAACTGTATAGGGTGTCACAAAAGCATGCCGGCCTACTTTTGGTGCTGAATGCTAACCATGATGGCTCACATCTCGAGTCCGTGCCCTTGAGGTTCTATATATGGTCTTGCATGATAATGCTCTCATTCACGAGAACGTGCTCTCAAACACACACACACACACACACACACACACACACACACACACACACACACACACACACACACACACACACACACACACACACACACACACACACACACACACACACACACACACACACACACACAACAATGATGCATCTCACCTTTCTGTTCTCGGATCATTGGCATAAAATCATGGGTAATTGTCTTCTTATAGTAAGTGTAAATGATTCATGTATTTTGGCAGCCCATTGTGTCAGGAGAAATGCACACTTCTGTGGCTGTTTGTTACTCATAGGGCTCACATCTAGGGATACCTTATCCTTGATTTTTTGTATTTGACTTGCATAGAAATGTTATTTTCACAAGTGTGTGCTCTTGAAGTCACAGACTTCTCGAAAACACAGACACAAATCAGGTATCTCATGGTCTTTGGCATAACACTCGCTGGTTGTCATGGGAGATGCTCGCAGAGAAAGATACAACAGGTAGGTGTTTTCACTTACTTAGAATTGCTGTGATAATTCGGTACTCTAATCATTTTTTAACCAAAAACAATGGTTTAGACGGCATAATAATAAGAAGTCAACATACATATAATGCATTCTTTACAGTAATTATGGTTTTTGCTACCTATTAGTAAACACCTTATGGACTTTGAGATTGGTAGTGTACGGGTGATGATAAGACTTCATAAACCATGTCTCAAACCTTGTGGTAATTTGCAAGCATGTGCTCATGCATTTGGAATAGATGATGTTGTGCTTGTATTTTTAATATGGGAGAAATAGCTCAGAGAAAATTGGTGTACTGTTGCAAATCTCGATACTTTGTTCTTTGTGCAGACCTAAATTGTACTTTTGCTCCTCAAACATTCAAGTTAGACTGAGTTAAGTAAGTTGAAGCTTCAAAACTCTTATGGAGGGGCTCTTTGTGAGATGGCATATACTAATTTTTGGAAAATTGCCTGGTATATGATCAAGACTCTGTCCAAATATTTGTTAGCTTTCTCTACACACACACACACACACACACACACACACACACACACACACACACACACACACACACACACACACACACACACACACACACACACACACACACACACACACACACACACACACACACACACACACACACACACACACACACACACACAACAATGATGCATCTCACCTTTCTGTTCTCGGATCATTGGCATAAAATCATGGGTAATTGTCTTCTTATAGTAAGTGTAAATGATTCATGGTATTTTGGCAGCCCATTGTGTCAGGAGAAATGCACACTTCTGTGGCTGTTTGTTACTAATAGGGCTCACATCTAGGGATACCTTATCCTTGATTTTTTGTATTTGACTTGCATAGAAATGTTATTTTCACAAGTGTGTGCTCTTTAACTCACAGACTTCTCGGAAACACAGACACAAATCAGGTATCTCATGGTCTTTGGCATAACACTCACTAGTTGCCATGGGAGATGCTCGCAGAGGAAGATACAGTAGGTAGGTGTTTTCACCTACTTAGAATTGCTGTATTAATTCGGTACTCTGATCATTTTTTAACCAAAAACAATGGTTTAGACGGCATAATAATAAGAAGTCAACATACATATAATGCATTCTTTATCGTAATTATGGTTTTTGCTACCTATTAGTAAACACCTATGGACTTTGAGATTGGTAGCGTACGAGTGATGATAAGACTTCATAAACCATGTCTCAAATCTTGTGGTAATTTGCAATCATGCTCTCATGCATTTGGAATAGATGATGTTGTGCTTGTATTTTTTAATCTAGGAGAAATAGCTCAAAGAAAATTGGTCTACTGTGGCAAATCTCGATACTTTGTTCTTTGTGTACACCTAAATGGTACTTTTGCTCCTCAACAATCAAGTTAGAATGAGTTAAGTAAGTCGAAGCTTCAAAACTCTTATGGAGGGGCTCTTTGTGAGATGGCATATACTAATTTTTTGGAAAATTGCCTGGTATACAATGAAGACTCTGTCCAAATATTGGTTAGCTTGCTCTAGTAGCCTTGCCTTCATTAGGTTGTGCAGCTAATGGTTCTATTTCTCATCAAGCATTAGCATAGTGAGCATAAATAGTTTGCTGAAATTGGTTGAACATTAACATTTGGATCTCATTGAATTTGTAGTCTTTAAAGAAGATTTTTGGTCTGTAATCATACAAGGAAATGTTTGACATTTAAAATGGAAGTTACAACTCGAAGCTGGTGAGTCATGAAGTTTTTTTTGCCATGGTATGAGACTAAGGAATAACATCTATGTTGTTGAATGCCTTAAACCTCCCCGCGAGGGTCTCCTTGGGGATGGCGAGTGCTGAAATTTTTGAAAAATTGTTAAGAATACAAATAAGATGCTATCCGATTTTTAATAGAATTGCTTATATTGTTAATAATTTGTAAGACAAATGCTGAAAGTAAGCTTCTTGAATCTCTGAGACTGACAAGGACTGGAGATAGATTCAAGGCTTATATAATTCATAAAGTTTTGAATTGTTTTCATAATCATGAATATAAAATGTCACTTGTTGCTATGAGATGCATAACATCTAGTAGGCCGTAAACACACTCTTAAATGATAAACCACTTGTTTTTGGCATACAAACACATAGATATGTACCTACGGAGAATTATGTCAATTTTTGTATCATGCATGGTAGTAGATACTAGCACTACTTTGAGTCTACTCGGTGAATATTGGGATACACATGACTCTACACTCAAAGGTTACATTACTTATATTCTCAACTTAACAACCAATCCTAAGAGTAACCTGTAAACTAGGTCTACAGGTGTGACATGGATGACAACTGGATCCAGTGTCGACACCTGCAAAATGCACAAACATAGCTAGTTCTAACTGGGTTAATTTTATTTGCGAGTTAATCAATTCGTGTTTTTTGGCTAAAGGTGATGCTTTTTCGAGTTTATATAAGCATGGAGCTCTCTCTTATGTATGCTCTCTATGGTGGCATTGAGGTAGGTGAAATAAGTATCGAGAGAAGGAGAGAGAAGAAGGATTAGACGAAGAGAGAAAAGCATGCTTGTGGAATAGAGATATGATAGGGGTGTGAGAGTACTAACAACGAGAGAAAACACACACACACACACACACACACACACACACACACACACACACACACACACACACACACACACACACACACACACAGGGTGTGTGTGAGAGAGAGAGAGAGAGAGAGAGAGAGAGAGAGAGAGAGAGAGAGAGAGAGAGAGAGAGAGAGAGTGAGCGATAGAGAGAGAGAGAGAGAGAGAGAGAGAGAGAGAGAGAGAAGAGAGAGAGAGAGAGAGAGAGAGAGAGAGACAGGGTGTGTAAGCGATAGAGAGAGAGAAAATTCGAAAGTGGAAGCGGCAACCGAGAGAGAAAATGATCATTTGCACAATAGTCAAATTGTCATTTGTGCAATGATAGGATCATTTGCACAATAGTCGAATTGTCATTTGTGCAATGATAGGGGCATAATATTTATAGCGCATAAATCAAGCATATATTCTTGCACACTCTACTAAAGCAGTTAGTGGTGGTCACTCCTGGCACTAGTAGATGCTTTTCGAGATTTGGGACTACTCATGGCACTAGCATATGCTTTTACTGGTTGCCTAGCAATATTGTGAGTGCAAATTGGACCAACATCTAAATTATTTTTGAGATATTGTGGGCCTTCTAATATACTCAAGTGAGTTGGAGATATGGCTTACAAACTCTCTTTACCTCCACACTCTCGTATTCATCCAAGTGATTGTGATTGGAGACTAAAGTGGTCCTTTAAAAAAAAATTGCATGTCCATGGGTGAGCCAAAGACATAAAGGGTGTTGTTAATGAGAGGATGTATGAGTGGTCAAGCATATTTTTATGCACTCATATTTGAAACACTCTGTGATGGTCCACAAATGTATCAACCTTTTGTTGATTATAGCCAATCATTATATCAAGTAATTTTTTTAATTCCTCTAGTTGATCCCCTCTATATAAATTCCAGAAGGCAACACCACATGCATTTACAAGTTATCGTAATTCCTTTTTTGAGAGAGGTTTAATTCAGAGATTTATTTTGTTAGAAAGACTTTTGTTGTTGCAATGAAGGAGATAGGCCCTTGCTTTGGAGCGGATGGAAACAACTCAGGCCTTAGTCCTGGCCACCTCAGACATACCCTGCTCTAAGTCCAACTTCAAGAGATAACATCTCGGGCATGAAGTTTGTTAACCACTTGTGCTGATTTGAAAAATATACCACATACTGTTGTGTTTTCTTTTGACAGTGCAAGCATCGACTCCTACTGTCATGGCTAGGTGGGAGTAGTGACCAATTTGAAATTCTCTCAATATTCTGGTGTGCCAAATAGACGTAGGTATCATGAGGAGTGAGCACCTCTTTTTATTGACATGTACAAAGCGACAAACCGAAGAGTTTGTGTTTTATCATGAACGCTGCTCACTTGGCGGTTGAGAGGGTGAGCCAGCACCTCGGTTAGTGCCGGCAATGGTTGAGGGGGTAGGACATATCTATAGCTGCAGTCCCATGTGGGCATCATTATTTACGGTAGTAGCTTGAGTGAGTGTAGCATAGTCCCCATCCTCCGCAAAAGTTCCTCATGCTTTCCGACCTCGCGACTTGGCAATTGTGGAAGACTGTGATGGGGCGAGCACAGGCAGTGGGTAACAACGAGCGTCATGCATCAGTGCTTGATCAAGGGCAGTATGCACCACACCCTCCGATTCTGCATCGAGAGCATTAGTGGCCTCATCCAAGAGTAAGATAGGTAAATATTTATAGAGGGCAATGTTCTCCCACACGTCAACCCAGATTCACTAAACCTGCGTTTCATAACCATCTGGTATTATTGTTCTTGTCCTTGTAGATGTCATCAATAAGAAATAGCCTCGTGTGATGCCGTTTTTGGACCACTATCCATGTAATCAATGGCTTATAATCAGGATCCCCTATCTTTAACCTCATTCTGTAAAAATTCATCAAACTGACCTTTACTTACACCATCTCGAAACATAATTACACTATCTGGCCAGCACCTTGTCTTCTCAAAAAATTCATGTATGAGCCCCTGCACCATCTCCCTGAGGTATTCAATTATCTCCTCTTTGTGTGTTTGTCACGCTTGAAAACGTGCTACATATCTGTTGGCAGAAGGCCAATTCATGTTTGCTACAACCGCCGCAATGGAGGGTCCTGTATCATCACATGGAGGGTTGAGAGGGTTTCACTGTTGAGCCATTGTAGAGAAGTTGGCTGTAGGCCTGTCCTAGCAGCCGTAGTAATTATTGGGCTTCATGTTGAATCGCCCACAGACTGGTCTTGTAAGGAATGCCGTGTTGGCCATAGGGCTCGGGAAATGATAGGTTCGTTTATCCAAAACATGTTCAAAATAAAAAATGGTAGGTTCATATTTGGGCAAGAAGATTTTCAAGTCGGTTCAAATTATGGATTTTTTAGTTATAATATGAGATTGTTAGTGTGATTATCCCTCTTAAATTTAGAGCAAGTTTGCTCATATGCCTCTTCAAAACACACATACTCAGTTTCTATATGAATGACCCCGTTGTAACCAGATTAACACATGGTATCAATCGCCAATATTCTCCTCTCCATGCTGATAACGCTGCCCCTTCTTGCCCATACCCTGAATACTCGCAAGATCCTATTGGCCCCTGGCAAGCAGGTTCGGCGTGTCATCCTGAAGCACCGTGCCCAACTTCCAACCCTTTCAGCCCTGCCATTCCTGCGTGCACTATCCGAGCGGCACTTAATCTTGCACCTGGCCGCACCCTGCCAAATGCCTGTGCAGATGACTCCTCAACCTGCAGAGCCCAGCCAGCCCCACAACTTGCCTCTTTCAATGCTGCTCTGGCTGAGCCTAACCAAGGAACCAATCAAGGCCTCCTTCATGCGCCTAATATAGCCAACTCTTTCGAATTGAAGAACCTAAAGAAAGAGGCCGCGTCCCAAACTTTGGCTCCTGAAGATGCCCAATACTCACATGGCGGCCCCCTCTTCTGCAAATGTCTTGAAGCTTCTGCGCTTGGCACGGAAGCCTTCTCAAACATGCCCCGCCTCTGCCTTGATTCACACAAGTGTTAATTAGCTACGGCCCCCTCCAGAGGTGATTTTCAAACGCCTGCAAATGACTCTGTGGTCGAGGTCTTACCAACTACTGCAAATGAAATTGTTCCTGATTTACCGGTCGAGGTCTTGCCGACTAATGCAGACGAAGTTGTTCTTGCTACAACCCATGATGAGGAAGTAATTATAACCACCTTCCTTGGATCCCTGATGGAGCCCCTACATCCAACAGATGGAGTCGACCTTGCTGCCGCTGAAATAAAGGCAGAATCTGATGCAGACACCATTGAAGAAGATGATGAACGATGTCTAACATGATGCCCGCTTTTGGCAGCCGATGTCCAATTTCGTCTCTTGCATGAACTTGTTCCTGCTGCCATGCATGTAGCGGCTACTCCAGCAGATGATGTTAATGACCCACAACTTGCAAGCGACCACCCCATTCTTGCCAACAAGTACCTAAGTTGTCCACCCAGCTACCCTACTCGCTCGTCATCACACGTGTGCAACACATGCCCAAACACACTGACACAAACACAAACACACACACACACACACACACGCACACACACACACACACACACACACACACACACACACACACACACACACACACACACACACACACACACACACACACACACACAATCTTTCACTGGACAAAAAATCTTAGCTGATGATTATTTCAAGAGCCCTTCATCTACATCTCTATTATGCCGCCCATTACATGATCACACAAACAAATGTCACAGTAGAAGCAGGTGTTTGGATGCTCAGCTCAGGGTAGGATATGAGTCGCCAAGACTACCCCATACTCCCAAGTGCGGGGAGTAATGTTAAAATACCCTCTTAGTTGATGACCATAACTACTGTACAAGAAAATCTTATGAGAAGGTAGAAACTAGGCTAGCAGGTATAACCGATCTGAAAAACCTGACTTTATTGAATGTTCTACGTAATAATACTGTGGCCCTAGGCCCAGTGCCTCAGCAACCATCGCTAATCGGATATTGTTTTTGAAATGCTCACGACCCCAAAGAGTCACTCAAGTCACTCGGTCCTGATAGGTCCACCACTTAGTTTGGGAAACTGAGGTTCCTAACTGCGGAAATAAATGAAGTTCATAACGGAGTAAGGTTTCTCTCAGAGTAGATGTACTTGACAGATAAAGATGTGCAGTTGTTATGGAAAAAACCTGTTCTTGACTGTATGCCATAATTTATTAGATACCGTGGGTAAGCAGATTAGCTGAAGATGCTAAACTCCGGAAAGGTTACTCTGGACTTGGTTTTTGTAAGAATATCACCCATCTTTTATAGACCCACTGTTTTTGACTCCTAGACCAGATTGGAAAGAAAATTGATTACCCAAAACTGGTTATACTCTCACCGTTATGATTGGTGCATATTTTACCCTAGTGATAGCTGAATGACATAAAGCTTACTATAGGGTTGGGAAGTAGGTGTAAAACTTCTATTTATGATCATCCGAGGCTTAATACAATAAACTCGCAACTAATTTACGGACCAGGTATCGACTATGGAATAGTTTCTTATCCATTACAATTGGGTATGTGGTGTACAATATGAGCTGTCCGTGCATTTAAATTTATACTATCTGTTCATTGTTCAGAAAATGCTTTGTAGCATGGTTTGTTTCACCGAGTGTGCAATGTAGCTGGAGTTGCTCCGGAAAGTTGACTCTGGACTTGGTTTTTTGTAAAAATATCACATTCTCTTTTATAAACCCACTTTACAACTCCGAAACCAAAATGGAAAATTTAAAAAAAACTACCCAATGGTGGTAAATCTCTCACTTTTTTAGCACGACATGAGCTTATTATATGGTTCAAGGAATATATGAGAACAGATTCTAGGCTGGTTGCAATAACTCCGACTGGGTGTAGACTATGGGAATGCTTAGTTATTTGGGGCCATGAGGTGGCGAACCATATTGCCTGTCCTTGCATGTAACTTAAAATTATCTTTACCTTTTTTAGGGTAAATAAGAAATTCTCTATGGTTGGCTTTTATTCCCTACATTAAGTGATTGTGCCTCCTGCTGCACGCTACCGCCTGTACTGTGGGGTGTTTCTACAACTGATTAGGGTAACCAGAATTAGCGCGTAAGGTGCCTAAATCTGCCGGATCTCTTGCTGGGTGTAATCCCTAAGGATTTGCCCTCATATAGCGACCTCGATTGTAGGGGCTGGTACTACTGGGTGTCGCGTCTTCTGCAGATGGCATCAACTTGTATAAATGACTCACAAGGTGAAGACTCATACTCACTTAGCAGTGTTTTTCTGTTTTCACCTCTGTGTGTGTGTGAGTTCATTACTATGCGAGTGAATATCTGTTGAAGCTGTGGGCTCAACATGTCGAAAAAATCTAAGAAGACGATTGTGGAGGTTTCCTCGGCTCCTAATCTACAGGTTAACATAAATCTCTTCTGCTCTTTGGATTGTTGAAAGATTGTATAGCCGGATGATCTGGTTGTAGCTTATTTCTTTGGAAAATGGAAATTTTGGAAATTTGCTCAAAACTGTCCTTTTCTGAAAAAATGAACCAGGCTCTGTAAATCGGTTTCGTTCTTGTTTATGATATGTATCTCATATTGCTAAGAAGCATTGGGAATTTTACTATTGTTTTACTTAATAAACAGATGGGAAGTAGTGATTTGCTAATAAATTTCCGTGAAATAAGGGGTGTGGCGAATATTGGCTGGGTTTTGAAAACAGTTTTTTAACTGGGATTACGGCCAGGTTTTGATTGTATGCTAATGGATGATCACTGTACTTATTACTAGGGCATGATGTCTAAATGGAAATTAGGATTTCTATGAGTTTTGTTTACTTCCCAAAAGAAGGTTAGCACTGTTGTAGTGGGTACTTCAGGGCTCTGAATGAATGCAGGAATTTCATAAAATAAGTTAAACTTAAAAATAAAACTCAAAATAGTGAGCTTGATAGTTCGGGTACCTTGGTAAGTTAAAAAACAAATTGAATTATAGTACTCTTGATAATGGTACTGATCTTGGACTGATTTTTTTAGAACAGACATTGAATCTACTGATTTAAACTAAAAGATATTCTGGAATTACTGAATACTTTGGTGTATTGCGCTAGTTTTGGAAATTTTGAAGTAAATGAATGGCAATATATACAGGAGAGTGGTAGATAGCTGGTTTCAAATGTATCGGGACTTTTTTACCATAGTACTTCGCTAACGGGGAATATTAGTGAACGTTTCCTATTACAGTTCACCTAATCAGCATACACATTGATTTTTACTAGCCATTGTTAGTTGGAACCTTGAATATTCAATAATATTTGCTGGCCATTGACTGCTAGTTTTTTATTTTTCTCTCAAGTAGATATTAATTGGTCTTTTTCTAACATCTTGCTGCATATAACACAAAAGGCTCTTGTAGGTTGGTTTTTTATATAAAAAAAGGGGGGGTGCTTAATACGATGAGGTTGTCATAAATTTTCCCTTTATCTGAGCCTGGCTGGAGACTTTTTAAATATTTCTCGGACGGTGTCTGAGCTGGCTCTTTGTGATTGAGTCGTCCAATGTACTGTGGTATACAATTGTTAGCTGACATGTGGCAGAAGTATGTTTGACATGACATAATAGCAAGGGTATTTGTTGAATAAGGTTATGAATTTATCTAAGATAGGGGTATCTCAAGTATGTAAAGGGGTAAATCCTGAGTTGTTTTTGGGGGTTATCCCAGCTTGGTTATAAAACTGGATCAGTTCCAAAAGTTGTGGATGTGGTAAGATTAGGTCTGGCTTAAGATTGCTTATACATATAAA